>NC_061119.1:108007237-108204547 GCF_002878395.1 Capsicum annuum
ACTACTCTGAACCCAAACACTACCTTCAGCTGAATCAACCAACCCAACATCTAATCTAGATTAATGAACTTCCTAATTTAACTCCTATTTATCTGCTCAACATGAGCAACACTACCCATAGACAATCTACTAAGGGCGTCTGCCACTACATTGTCCTTGTCCAGATGATACAACACACTCATGTCATAATTTTTCAATAACTCTTACCACCTTCTTTGATGAAGATTTAAATATTTATTTGAAAATACATATTGAAAGCTTTTGTGGTCCGTGAACACATCAACATACACCCCATACAGATAATGCCTCCAAATTTTCAAAGCAAAAACAACCTCAAGATCATGGGTAGGATAATTCTTTTTATGATGTTTAAGTTGTCTAGAGGCATAGGCTATGACCTTACCTCTTTGTATCAAAAAACAACCCAGACCAGCTCTAGAAGCATCACAGTAAACAATACATCCATCTGAACCATCTGGTAGTGCCAAAAGTGGAGCTGAGGTGAGTTGAGCCTTCAACTCTTGAAAACTCTTATCATAAGAATTTGACCATTGAAACTTGAATTTATTCTGAGTCAGTTTAGACATGGGGGATACAATAAATGAAAACCTAATAACAAACCATCGATAATAGCCAGCCAAACCCAAAAAAATCCCGATATCTGATATATTGATGGGTCTGGGCCTGTTTTTCACTACTTTGGTCTTTTGAGGGACAATTCTAATGCCATCACCATAAACAATATGGACAAGGAAAGCTACTAATCTTAGCCAAAATTCCCACTTACTGAATTTGGTGAACAACTGATGATCTCTAAGAGTCTGTAGTACAATTCTAATATGGTCTGCATGATCATTCTCACTACGGGAATAAACAAGGATGTCATTAATAAAGACTATAATGAACAAGTCCATGTACTTCTTGAACACTGTATTCATCAAGTCCATGAACGTTGTTGGGGAATTCATTAGCCCGAAGAATATGACCAGAAATTTAAAGTGACCATAACAGGTTTTGAACGCTATCTTTGGAATGTCACATTCCCTTACTCTAAGCTGGTGATAGCCGGATATGACGTCTATATTAGAGAAATAACTTGCACCCTGAAGTTGGTCAAATAAGTCATCAATCCTAAGAAGAGGATATTAGTTCTTGATTGTGAATTTGTTTAACTGGCGGTAGTCGATGCACATTCAAAGAGAGCCATCTTTCTTACACACAAACAGGACTGAAGCGCTCCGTGGAGAAACACTGGGCTTTATAAAACCTTTATCTAAGAGGTATTTAAGCTGATATTTTAACTTTTTAAACTCAGTCGGATCCATATGATATGGAGGGATGGAGATAGGCTGAGTGTCAGAGAGAAGATCAATACCGAATTCTATTTCTCTTTCTGGAGGTACCCCTAGCAAATATTTAAGGAACACCTCGGGAAACTCATTGACTATACAGACTGACTAAACTATTGAAGCTTTTGACTTAGTATCTTTGACTCAAACTAAATGATAAATGCACCCTTTTGATATCAACTATTTGGACTTAAGATAAGATGTAAAATGACTCTTAGGAGATTCAGAACTACCTTTCTAATCAAAGACTGCCTCATTAGGAAACCAAAAGTTTAGCACATGTGGGAACAATCTATTAATGCACAGTATGAATGGAGCCAATCTGTGCCTAGAATTACATCAAAATCTACTATTTCTAACCTTATTAGGTCCTTTAGTATGATCTTATAGAGGAAAGTGCTAGGACACTTTTTATAGACTTACTTGGCAACAATTGACTCACCTACTGGGTGGAAACAAGAAGGGCTTAGAGATTTTTTCAAGACCTATTTCAAAATTTACCACAACCAAAGGATTCACATAAGAGAGATTTGATCCTGGGTATAACAACACATATACATCAAGATGAAAGAGACAAAGTATACCAGTAACAACATCTGCCAAACTCTCCTGCAGCAGTCGGAATAGTAAAACATAGAACTAATTCTGGTGCTGACTACCACTAGCACTAGATGATATGCCCTGATAAGGAACTGGGAAACCTGGTGGAGCGGATGTGATAGTATCCTGAGTCTGGGGACCAACATCCCTGTTTCCCTCCTTAGCATACGGGTATTCTTAGATTACATAACCCAACTTGCCACATCCATAACAACCCTTTTTTCCCATCAATCGCTCACCAGTATGGTTTCTTCCATACTTTCTACATGTCTAATAACTAGGACTTCTACCCACACTATTCTAAGACCTAGACATAGAAGTTCTGCCTTACTACTCCTTCTTAGTTTTGGGTGCAGGGGCACTGGCTGAAGATGGCGCTAGCATAGATGAATGACCCTAAAACTACAAAAAACTTCCCCCTCCAGACCTTGGTTAACTATACTCAAACTGTGTAGTTCTAGCCTTCTTATTTGTCTTCTTTCTTTGCTTCAACTTTTCTACCTCAGTCTAGTGAGCATGAGTCATCAACCTAGCAATATCTATATCCGTAATAAGTATTGCAGTCCTACACTCCTTGACTACAAAATCAGATAGTTTAGTAATAAACTAACTCATAATAGACCTAGGGCCATCTACCAACTCAGGAGCATACTTAGACAAGTAAGTAAACTTAAGGCAATACTCCTTCACTATCATCGAGCCCTACCTCAGGTTTATGAACTCCTCAACGTTAGCTTCCTTATCTCATGCAGAAAGAACTTTTCTAGAAATGTATCCTAAAACACCTGCCAAATCATTGGATTTGCATTCTCACCTCAATCTTACTTTCACATAACAACCCAATTATAAGTAATATCATTCAGCCTATAGAATGCCAATTCTACACTCTTCTCCTCTATAACATGCATAATCTAGGTGATCATTTTCACCTCATCAATAAAGACTTTTAGATCATCACCAACATATGACCCAAAGAACTCAGGTGAATTCATTCTCATAAAGTCAAAAATTTTTGCTATAGCTAAATTGCCATTTTGCTAAAGTAGGACTGACTCTTATTTGTTACCCTGAGTATTGATATTCATAGCTTGGGCCAACGCCTAAATGGCAGCCTAAAATTTACCATGAGATACGTTTTCATTCAAAAAGTCGGTAGGCAAAGGTGGTTGGTCACCAGTTCTGTGTGCATTGGATCATCAAGCAGGCATATTTTGTTATGTTATATCCCGAGTTAAAGAAGGTAGACACAACTATAAGCTTGATAAATCATGAAAGAAATGATAATTCCTAATCCATTCTATAGCTTCTTACTCATAAATATTATGTGGTTTACATACATGATCAAGACTCTATACAACGCAGCTTATCTGACTCCCTATAACTCTTTAAAACCTTAGGCTCTGATACTAAGTTTGTAACACCCCAAGAATATACCCTATACATCACATGGTGCTCAAGACTACAAGTAGTTCCAAGCTAACCCTTTAAGACTTCTAACAACTTTGGAACTCATAATAAAGATAAACTTGACATATAAAATCTTAAAATAACTGAATTAATGTCTCAACTTAAAGTTTTAAACTTTGAAATATTGAAAACAAACACTTTTAAGACTATAACTGAAATAGTCGGCCAAGCCTCTACTTCGAACTAGAGAGCCATCGGGACAAACCCCAGCAAACTTGAACTAAACAGAATCAAATAGCTAAAATACTTCATCTATATCAAGTTTTATAAAATGTGTCCTCGAACTATGGGGACTCACCAAGCATTGGAGTGTAGTTGAGATGTTCATAATCTATTAAGATGCTAGAACTAAGCACCAGAACGAACATTATAAGATAATTTAGTACATAGACTTATATGTAGATCAGTACTTCTGGAATGCACTAAGTATATGGGGGTGATTTCATAATTAAAATAGTAAGTGAATGTGCACTTAATTTTTGAATAATGCATGTTAAGCTTAAATAACTCACCTTAGGCTTGAATAAAATCAAAACTTCAAACTAATAAACATGAGTAATAAAATATAATGATCAACTTTCAGAGCCATAACACTTAGTTCTAAAAGCTTTACTTTATTGTTTCTTAGGGAGGTTCTTCTAACTGACATAAATCCTGTGAGCTATCATTGATTCCAACGTCTTACCCATATTAGGGAGAGCTATCCTGCCCTTTCCATTAGAATAGGACCTTAACTTAAGTGATCACTATACTTATCCCACTATGGGTACTTAAACCTACAGTGGCACGTATTTCTGGGGCATGTGACCTTGGACTCATACACAACTCAGTGCTAAATACTACTCCCATCTTACTTATATGCTCATACTTTTTCTTTGGAAATTTACCTTAAAATAGCATAAAGGATTATAATAAAAACCAGTTTTGCTTCTTTTTGCTTTAATCTATAATCAAAATGAACAATTGTGGACTCCATATCTTAGCTTAGGATCAAAAGATCAATCTTTCTTTAAATCCTGGTATAAAACCACCAAAGAATCTTAAGATCATAGTCTTATTGAAATCTCAAACTCATTTTTCGTATAAACTTATCAAATAAAACTTAAGAGCATGATCTTTTTGAAATTTCAACACTTAAACATAGGGCTTAAAACCCATGCTTTAAACTCATGTCAATTCATAACAAAACTTCATGATCAATAACAATCTTGAAATACTTCAACAATATCAACTAAAGACAGTGCAATCTAATGCATAATATAAATCTTATAAGTTAAAACATAAAAAGAAGTAACTCTTGATATGCTCAAAGCTTTAAATCTCATGATAATTACATGCTTCAAGAATATATATACCTGGGTATGAACCCTACTTCAAAATAATTAAATTAAATCTTAAAATTATGCAATTTGGGCACAAGGGTGAAAGGATTCCCCTGTTCATTACACTACATACCTTAATAGGCTTGACTTGGTATAGAAAACTTGACTTTAAAAGCCTTGGAGATGATCTTAAAAGCTTTTATTGAGATTCTTAGATTTGGAAACTTAGATTCTTGCTTATATTGAAGAGAATGTAATGGATTTTTGAAGTTCTCAAAAGGAGGTTAGGGTTTCTTAAAAACAAAAGTGAAGGAGAATGGGCAAATAATTCTTAAACCAACGTATAATCTCTTGTTTTTATGATTTGGGGCGATAGGACAAGACCTAACTTCCTCTTAGGAGATTAATTTCGTAACTAGAATGTTCTTTGTAGGCCAAGCACAACACGATGGCATTTTCATCTCTATATAGGGCGCAACCCAATGCAATCACGGTGAGTTGCTAGAATTAAAATCAAAACACGACCCAATCCTTATCTAAAAAATCCAAAACTTCTTCGACATACTTCTTATACCCTTGAACATGAATCAACTTAAAAACCATTATCTCAGGTTTCAAAGGTTAACTTAAAAATCCTTTTAATTATAGTGTCTTAAAAATGGCTAAGTCCTCAAAACTTAGCTAAACTTTTAGGCTTTAAGCCTCTTATGCATGCACTAGGAGCTGAACTAAGCTAAGTCTAATTAGGGTATTACGGAAAGCCATCAACATCCTCAATCGTATCTCCTTTCTTCTTTGTGACCAATTGCCTCATAAGCCTAGAATATCCAGGCATCTGCACTAACGCCTCAAGAAGAGGAATATTCAAGCTCAACTCTTTTAGTATCTTAATGAATTGCTTGAATTTTCCTTCCTCTCTTTTCTGCTACAATCGTTGAGGAAAAAGTGGGGTGGTCTCAGAATTTATCTTATTTCTTGCTCAATAATTAGACCCTTACCTTTTTCCCTAATAACTGTACTATCACTACTTGTTGCCTTTTCTGACTCCACAATAGGTGTCTCATCAATAGCAGCATTCATGGCAAGTAGTGGTGAGTCCATAGTAGTCATAGCACTCCTCATGCTAATTGTAAGAACATTACCATTTTTTTTTGGATTTTGCACAATGTTGCTCAAAAAGGTACCTTGCTGCCGATTATTTATAGTTGCTAACATCTTCTCAAACTAGTTCTTCAACTACTTGATAGCAGTGGCAATAGATTCGACCTTTTGGGTCAACCATGAAGTATCGGTTTTAATCTCCTTAAGGCTGATCTCCTAATTTTCTTGACCCTTCACTAGCGTACTCAGCATCTCTTCCATTCTAGATTTTGTATCTCATCTGCTAGGCATAATGTACCTATCTCCCTTTTCTTTGTAGTCATCCTTTTGCCTCAAGTCACTATCTAGCTCTTTACTATGGTCTCTATGTCTTTCGCAGTAGTTCCAACCTTGGCTCCCTTTCCTTTGGAATCAAAAAACTGCCAACTAACAATCTAGTTAGTTTGTTTCCTCTGCCAATTTTGACTCATAAGTTTTAGAAGATGGCCCCTGTGCTGCTAGTGCATTCACTTTCTCAGAAGTCATTGCTGCAACCAACTTTACTGTTACCCTAGATAAGTTCTTATCAGCTCAATTTCTTCACTGAATTATCAGCTACTTTCTGATCGCAAGATACACCAATAGCATATATTCCAGTTTCTCTCTCAGCATCTCGAGTTTTCCACCCTTAATTAGTGAGAGATATCTAATTTAGCATCTCCAAAGTTGCCTCCCACCGTAGTCTCATAAGAGGTTATCCAGATATAGTGTCTTCCATGGTTCTGGAGCAAATGATCAAGGCTCGAAAAAATATCTCCGATAAGCTCATCCTAAACATCCAATGGTTGGGCACCATAGTCAGCTTCTTCTTGAAACTAAACTATGCCTCATACATAGATTCTAACTATAGCTACCTAAAATTATAGATCCCGTGCTTAGGCTGCAACATTATGGATGGAGATAAGAATCATTTCAAGAATTGCTTACACAACTCATTCCATGTAGTGATAGAGCCTCTTAGTAGTTTCCCAAACCATAAAGATGCTTCTCCTATAAGTGAGAAGGGGAAAAAACTCAGTGTAAGTGCTTCCTGATTCACCCATGGAATTATATACAAATTGGATATCCCAATAAAATTTGCAAGGTGCATATTTTCATCATCTACAGGCAAACCAGCAAATACACCGGTCAGATTTAAGAGCTAGATCATTGTGCGTGTGATGTCAAAATTTATGTATGGGGGTAAACAGGAGGAATAATTTCTTTAGTATCTTCCGACTTAACATATCCCAGATCTTCTTCATCAGCTATATATAGTTGAACATACTCAGATACTTGGATAACTTGAACACAAGCACCTATAACTCTATTTTGATTTCCATTGAGTGTTGCTCGGCGGTTTGTTTCTTGTCTTTGCTCATCTAGCTCTGTATCCTTAGCTACCTACTGAGCTTTTGCTATTACCCTTCTTTCATTTTTATCTTAAGCTAAAATCTCACCAGTCTGTCTGTCAACAATATCCTAAACTTTTTTAGAAGGAGGGGGAGGTACAATAGTATGAACCCTTTTAGGATTATCATCTCTTTTCTATTCCACCATCCTACTAGGTTTTTATAAGATCCTCTCAGGATTCAAATACACTTGGAGTAAGGGATTGCCTCTACTCCATGTTCTAGGAATACACCAACATATATCCAACTAAAAAAGAAAAAACCTGAAAACTACAATAACTTTAATTCACAAATTAACACCGTACTCCTAATAATGATGCCAAAATTTAGTGACATCCAAGCTACACCTCCTCTTAAAAGATGATATGGTCACTGTTTAATACATAACCCAACAAAGGTTGGGGTTGAATCCCAAGTGAATACATGGAATTATGGCTCTCAACTGTTATAATTGATAGGCAGAATTGGAAAAATAAATAAGGAGTTTTGAGTGGCAATATCAAATAAGTAACGAGTATTAATTTTGGTTGTAATCAGTAGTTAGTGAACACTAGGATTGTGTTCCCCCTGGCTTCTCAACTTAATAGGCTTATATTGCTTTGTTGAATCAACTCGATACCTTTCATGAAAAATCAATAAGTTATGTACCTTCTATAGTCTTTTGGGCGAGCAAAAGGATTTCACCCTTTATATTTTGAGACTCAGGATGTCGCCTTACGAACCATTATCTTGATCCCATTCAAATATTATCTTTTGAGTCTCTAGTTATTAGATAAAATCTAACCATCTTGCATAGATAAAACCTAAAAGCATGGATCGATAGTTAAACTCCAAATTACTATTGTAATTATCTTATTTTTTGTCACTACTCCTCTTTAGGAGTAAGTAGAAATAATCTAGGTGAGATCCTAATGTGTGTACCCATTAAGTAAAGTATTATATTATAGATAAAGAAATGCATACATGGGTATCGGTTCAGAACAACAACAGCACTTTCCCTACTTTGTCAATCTACTAGGGTTTCCACAACCCTAGCTATGGGTTTTTAGTTGCTCATGCTTGTGAAGTAATAAACAACATTCATGATTTAAAGCATAAGAGGAAATCATGATAAGAAGTAAAAAACCCAAAACCATAATTGAATTAATCAACCAAAGTCAATACAAGAGAATTCCAAGACCAAATTAAATCTCAAAATCAAAAGATGTTTGTAAATATCAAGAGTGTGTAGCTTCTACTAAAAACACATAAGGGGTATTTATAGTTCATGAGGAAACCCCAAAAGAATATCCCATATGAAATAGGAGAAAAAAGGGTCAATGGCTTCTTGTTGTCCCTACATGCACCCTATCCTTAGGCGCAGGTAGCACATGTAGCCTACAGGGAGGGCATATGTATTGACTGAATGTGACAGACAAATAATTCCTACAGGTTAGCTCTTTATATTTGGACTTTTGACACTTACTTGGGGTCCGCATGTTGACTTGGCATGTGCCGGAAGTAATTTTTCAGCTCTTCTTCAATTCCCGCACATGCTTTGCTCACGATCATTTAAAAAAATATCCCAAACAACCATAATTGCTCTCATAAGTAGCCAAAAACACCTTTTTCATATCTTTCATAAACTTAGCATTCACAACATGATTTCCTTCAAAACATACACAAAATGCATCACATCTAACAAAACAACCTCAGAAACTAGCATCTTTTCCTCATTTTAAGTGTAAAAAGTACAATAATTCTATTGCACATTGATATCATCAATATCAAAAATAATGGAAAAATAAATAGTTGTCAACCCTCTCTTAGACAACATAATCATCAAGTATCAATATTTCTCAATATTACCTTAATACATATTTCCAAGAATCTAATAAGCATAAATGGTTTTACCAAAGCTCTTATGTGTCATAGCCTAAAATGGGTTAAGAGTCTATTTCTAATCCTCAAGTTCCATTTTAGGCAAAATCTACCCGAACTAGGCTTAAGGTTTCTAAATCTACTTTTTAGATGTATAGCAAGCAATAATTAGCCCTAAGGTAGAGGTTCTTCTCAAACACTTTAGCTGATTCTATGGAAATCTAAGGCAACATTCAATAGTGTAAGAAACTAAGGCCAAAATTTACCCTAAGTATGATTAAATAGAGAATTCTACTTAATCTTATGAAATATAAGGCATTCTTATGCTAAACATGAGTAATGAAGTCCAATTATCCTAAGGTATAAGGACATAAGCTAAGTATTTCAACTCTACAATTTCAATTTAGCCTAAGCGATCTAATCAACCTAAGTATTGCATTTTACTAATCTAACACCTAAAACCCTTCCCAAATCTAACACAATAAGATAATAATACTATGAAATAGCTCAATCTAATAAGGAATAAACCTAATCTACCTCGACAGCGAAGAAAGCTCAACAAACTGCTAAACCACCATTTTTCCCTTCTAAAAGCCTCTTCAAGATGCCAAGCTATCAAAAACTGATTCTACTCTTCAATATGAGCATAACAATACCCATATTTCACCATTGTGCTTCAGGTCCAAAAATCACCTCAAAACCTCTATGTGGGTCCCACTTATAAAAATTGCATTTTCAAAACCAACCTAACATAATATCAAGCTCAAGGAATCATTTTCCTCAAAAATGGGTGAAAACCAAGATAAATTAGAGATACAATCAAGCCCTAAAGTTTTTGGGGTTTTGAGCAAATTAATTAAGAAATTTCACCATGAAAAGGGTCAATTACTACCTTAAATTGGAAGATAATTGCAAAATTAAATGTTAATCTAGAGTCCAAATCACCAACAATCTTTAATCTCACTTAATCTCTATATTTAGGGGTTTTAGCTTTTAAGAAATAGAAGAATAATGGCCCAAATTCATGGAAAAGGGGTTATTTTATACCCAAACAGGCCCTCAGGAGTCGCTATAGTAACGTGTTGCCTTGTGATCGTACCATCTTTTATCTTCCACATAAGTCATGATAGCAATACCCCTTGTCAATTGCTGCATCTCCTCTGTAAGGTGAGTGGCGATCGTAGTCCAAGGTGTTGCTATTGTAGTACACCAAGAACCTGATAAACCAGATTTTTCAAGTTTCGAAATGGGCTTGATCGGGTGCTCGAGATTCATTTGATGTAGCCACACTAATTCAATGTTCCAAAATCAATGATGAACTCGGATTTTCCATCCATGGTTGTTTCAACTAAATTTAGGTTGCACTACTTTTTTTCATTTTCCTAACTTTCTGACCAATAGGTCAAAATGAACTCAAGTGCCTCAGGACCTGAACCAAAGGTCTACCTAGCCTAAAATTTATAGTTTGCAGCTGTTGGCGTAGTTAGAATTTACAAACAAAATTATTTTACTGAAGTTTTTCCTTGGTGGCCATTTTGAAAAAGTAAAGACTTCTAAATAGGGAAATGGCTCAATAAACCAAACAAACTGCCCAATAGCCAAACTGTCAGTCTCAGTAAGTCATAAATGTTGCAGGTTAGCTATGATAAAACTCTAACGGCAAAAATAAATGTAAATATAGAAAATAACCTGAAGGTTCATTACATTGTCCAAACCAAAAATTATCATTCCACAGTTGATGGAACTGTTAAAATTGGCATAAAAGGTCCTTAAACTGAAGTTTATCCCTAATAGCCAATCCTTACCAGCAAAGACTTAAAAATAGAGAATTGGCTCTAAAAACCTAACGTACTACTCGTTAACTAAACTTTCAGCTATATCAAGTCACAAATTACGTGGATCAACTATAAGAGAGATCTAAATGGAAAAAAGGTATGGAAAAGTAGAAAATCACCTGGAGAGTCATTATAATATCCACTACTAAATGGACTTTCATTCATGAAAGAAAAGGATTAACATTTACCTAAAGGCTCGAACATGTGATGATACTAGGCCCACATATCACTCTCAATCCCCCAAGTAACCTCCTCTATTGGGCAGTGTCTCCAATGAACCTTAACCATCTAGAGCACAACCCACTGACATCCCTGGAAGATATGAGAACTTACTCCTCCACAAAGGTCAATCTCTTATCCAACTTAATTGAGTCCCACTAAAGTGCATGCGACTCATCAGGAATGTAACGTTGTGGCATGAAATGGAAAATTAGATGAACAACAGCAAAATCTAGGGGAAATCCAACTCATAAGCAACCTCTCTAACTGTACAAGTGTCTATAATGGTCCAATGTACTTGAGGCTGAGCTTGCCTTTCCTCTCAAATTTCATCACGACCTTCAGAGGTGATACTCAAAGGAAAATACAATCTCAAACTCCAAATCACAAGGCATGTAGCCTATGATCTGTATGAGACTTCTTGCTACTCTGAGTTTCCCTCAGCCTATCCTGAATTACATTGACTCTATCCAATGAATCTTAAAACAAGTTAATACCTTGGAAGTCTCAAACTATTTTATGAAGATCGACAATGCCTACCATATAGTGCCTCAAATGGATCCATCTCAATACTCGAATGGTAGCTATTATTATATGTGAACTATGATAGTGCTAAGTGTTTCCCCCATAGAACTCTAAAATCCATAACACAAGCTCAAAGCATACCCTTGAAAACTCGAATAGTCTATTTTGACTGCCCATCGGTCTAAGTGCGAAAACTGATGTTAAGATCCACCTCAGCAACCAACTCCTTTTGTAAAGCCCTCCAAAATCTAAAAGTGAATACCAAGCTCGATCTATAATAATAGCTGCAGGTACTCCATATAGGTGAACTATCTCATGAACGTAGATACGAGATAACCTCTGTGCCTTAAATGATATCTAAATAGGAAGGAAATGTGCCAATTTTGTCAATCAATCTACAATGACATAAATGCCGTCAAAACCATCAGAGCTGCGAGGCAACCCACTAATAAAGTCAATTGTTATCCAATCCCACTTTCACTTAGGAATGGGGAATCTCTAAATTACACCAACAGTCATCTGATGCTCAGCTTTCACCTGCTGACAACATTGGTAATGATTTAAAAAGTCCTCCTCATCTATCTTTATTCCACTCCATAAATAGTGTTGCCTTAAATTTTTGTACATCTTAGTTGTTCTAGGGTGAATATAAGTATCTGGAGCCATCATCTTCTTTCAATTTTGACAAATCAAATCTCCAAGCCTAGAAACATAAATTTGGCCATCATATCTCAAAATACCCTTAAAATCTATGGTATCACTCATAGACTGACCAAACAACACCTAATCAAGGATGACATAAAGTCCCATATCCTTAAACTGAGACTCCAAATATGATCAAATAAGGTAGACTTGGCATCAACACTAGCAAGGATTCTCCTAGAATTTGAAATATAAAGTCACATTATCAATTTGGATAAGGATTGGATGTCCCACACCTATAGTTTCTTGGAAATAAAATTGGAGCCAAACTACCCATACTTATCGGCTTTTGGCTCAAGGTGTCTCCTACTACGATTGTGTTGCTCGGATGGTAAAGAATTGATATTTCATAATCCTTCAGTATCTCATCTATACTATCTAGAATTAAGCTCTCTATAACTCCTAATATGTTGAAGATTATGATGGTTAGTGTAGATCTCACAATGAATGCCATATAAACAATGCCTGCAGATCTTAAGCGCAAAAACTATTATCGCCAACTCTAAATCATGAGTAGAGTAGATGACCTTATACACCTTTATTTGTATCAATGCATATACAATAACTGGACCCAGCTATATGAAGACACAACAAAAAAAAATCAAAAGTATCACAATATTTGGTAATACTCTTGCCCTTAATAGAAAGAGTCAATATAAGAGCTAAAGTAAGAAAATTCTTAAAGATTTAAGAATTTCAACTAAACCTCCTCATACCACTATAAAGGAACCACCTATTAGGTAAATCTTTTCATCGGAGCTACAATAGTAGCTGATTTGATGTTGTTTTATGCACTTTAGTGATGTTATCCTAGGTTATTTAGCCTTGGACTTCTCATGTACTTAATTTGTTAATGATGATATAATTGAGAATATAAGTTTTTAACTATGTGATTACAATGATTATGGTGTCTTTCAAAAAAGTTTGTACTTGAATTTGTTACTTAGAGTTCAAACGAGAAAACTAGTGTTACTAGCTTGGGCTATGTATTGTTCTAGTTGATTGCGATGGATTCTAATGTAAGTGATGAGTTCCTAAAGGTTGTATTGTATAATTATGTATGGAAAAAATTATTTATAATGTTAAAATTTCAATTGAATCAATCCAGAAGTCAAAACAATAAGTTGTAGATCAATTGGGCAAGACTAGTCTTAGCTTAAGTTTCTAGTTCGCCATTATGGATGTTATGTTATTTTGATCTCTAATACGTAGTGTTTGATGGTATAAGATGCTTGGTGAGTTTATTAATATTATATATATATATATATAGGATATAAATGCTTAAAATCAAGTTGAAACAACACTACAAGACTTGGGATGGAAGGACACGTGCAAGGCAAAGTTTAAATGTCAAAATGCAACTTCTAGATAGTCCTCAAGATAGAAGGGGACCAAGACCCCTACTTGAATTTACTAAGGTTTGATTCAAGACCCCTAATTTAATTAATAATCCATTTCACCATTACACTCACTCCACTTGACCAGCCAACGCGGCGCACCACCCATTCCACACACAGTCAATAGCCTTGGCCTATAAATATGACACTTAGACTTGTTATTTTTAACCTTGGATATCTTGGAGCATTTGACAGGGGCTGATAAACACTTTTTTTAGGGTTTATATCTCATTACTTATATTTTTAATGGATTTTAGCATGTATTCATTGATTTGGATTACTGTTATATCTATTAGTGGCTAAACGCCCCCTTCCGAGATTAAGGCCAAGAACATGTTTAATTTTTCTTTGAATTGAGTTTATTTGGATTGATATAATATTTGGTTGTTTATTTATCCTTTTTATTAGTATTTTAAGGATTTATTACCCTTAGAATATATCAGTTGTTGACTTTGTGATCTCGATAGTGGCAATTAAAAGATAGAATGTGGGGATAGGTAGAGTAAGGTTCGTATTCTTTTATAAAATATGGAATTTGAATTAGCGACTAGGATAGAGATATAACTAGAATCCTTACTTGGTTCACTATAGAATTAAATATAAATTCCTTTAGCTTAGTTCTCACATTCCCGCTCAATGATGTAGTTGTGGATCTAAGTTAGATATGTGATTAGACGCTTGAGAGATAATGATCATAATATCAACCTCATGAACCAACAACCATGATAAGTAATCTAATGAATGAAGTTCAATAGCATAGAATAATTGTTCTTATTTCTTTAACTCTGGGCTTTGATCCATTGATTGTCCAATGTCTTTACTCTATGCATTATTTTAGTTTACTTTAGTATATAAATTCTACAAACTCTTTCATATACATTTTCACTAGTTTAATATATATAGTTTAACTGGAATAGGATAGTTGTTTAACATAAATCTCTGAGGGATCGATATTTGGATTTATTAAGGCCACTATATTACTTGGTGAGACAACGTACACTTGTGTGTGCGCTTAGACGCAATCAAGTTTTTGGCACCGTTGACGGGAACTTGTAATTTGGTAACTATTTTATTTTTAGTTTTACTTTTAGATATTTTTGGTGCTTTACACTTGGTCTTGGTATTGAATTGCAGGAAACGGGTTTACAGGTTAGTTAGCTGGCAAAGGATAGGGAATTGGTTGAATAAGCCTTGAACACGAGCAATGTTTTCATCAATTGAGGAGATAATCAATCATTCTCCCCTGTATTCCAAAAATTCAAGAGGAACAAGACAATCCTACTCTTATGGCTAAATATCAACCAGCTTACAGACAATTCGCAAAGTGGCAATCCAACGTTTGATAAATTTGACTTCTCTTTTTCAAAAACTGACTGCTAGATGTAACTTTGAGTTAAAAAAGAACATGGTGTAGCTATTGATATGGACAATTTATGGGGCTTTCACATAAAGATCCACAAGTCCCTCTGCGGAACTTCTTAGAGATCAGTGACAAATTCATCCCTACAGGTGTGTCAGCTGATTATGTTAGGCTGAAATTGTTCCCTTTTTAACTATTGCGGGAAGCTAAGAAGTGGTTGAACATATACCGGATAATTTCAATCACAACCTTGGATGACTTAGCCTGGAAATTCCTCATTTAATTCTTTCCATCTGGCAAGACTGCGAGACTATGCAATGACATTGTACACTCTAAACAAAAGACAAATAAGAACTTATATCATGTATAGAAGAGATTCAAAGCTCTTCTTCAGGACTGTCCATATCATCAGCAGTCCAATGGGGTACTAGCTCACACTTTTGTTAAGGCACTTGATCACAATGCAAAAACATTTCTAGATTCTATCGCAGGTGGTCAAGTGTTAGAATTAATGTATGATGAGCTATATACCTTATTTAATTGGATTGTACAAGGACATCCTAAGTGGCATTCTGACTCAAGAAGTATTATGTGTTGGAGGTGGACCCGTTTACCACTATATCTGCTCAGATTATTGAACTACAAAAATAGTTAACTAATTAATTCAACAATATGAAATTGAGGGTCACACAACCTGCAGCAATAGTGAATGCAATTTTTCATATGAGTACTTGGTGCAAGATTTATGACAATAGTGGTCATTCTGCAATCATGTGTGGTGCAAATCTTGAATTAGTGATGCTTGTAGGTAATGCACAAAGGCTGAAATATGGGAATGTCTTCAATCTAAATTGGTAGACTCATCCACCAAATCGATTGTGGGACAACCAACAACATCAGTTTCAGCAACAACAGGTTCAAGGGAATAAGGCAACTAGCTATTGAAAGAGATACTGAAACAAATTTAGCTACTCAAGCAAAATTTATAGCATATATAAAGATCCAGAAAGAATATATGAATATCCAAGAAGTGGCTAAAAGGAACTTGGAGTTACATATAGGTCAGATAGAAGCAATACAAAACACCAAGCCTCAAGGTAGTTTGCCAAGTAATACGAAAAATCCTGAAAAAGTTATGGAAATCACTTTGAGGAGTGGTAAAGAGCTTAATAAATAACCTTAAAAGAAAACTAAGGAGGTACATGGGGAGTTAGCTCCTAAGCATGTAGATGACAAAGTTGTAGAAAATTTGAGAAAGTCTGAGTACTCAAAAACAAAAGTTGTTGAACAGGTGAAGAAGAGATCACCACCACCTTTCCCACAGAGGATTAAACAAGCAAAGGAGTATAAATGCTTTAAAAAGTTCTTTGACATGTTCAGAGAGCTTCATATTAACCTTCCTCTTTTTATGTTTTGCAAGGAATGCCCAAGTACACTAAGTACTTAAAGGACGTGGTCACTAACAAAGTCAGGTTGCAAGATATTGAGACTGTAGCACTCACTAAGGAATGTAGTTCTATGGTGATGCAGAAGATGCCCAAAAATCTCAATGACCCTGGGAGTTTCACTCTTCTAATTTATATTGGCAGCAGTGAGGAGGTCTACATACTTAGTGATTTAGGAAAAAGTATCTCCTAGTTTAACACTATGGGATTAAGAAAGCTAAGATCGAGCATAGTTTCACTTAATTTTGCAGACCGAACCCTAGCCTAGGTTGAAGGAATCATAATGGATGTTCTCATTAAGGTTAGTAAAATTATTGTTCCTGCTGACTTTATTATTTTGGATTTTAAGGCATATGAGAGAGTGCCAGTCATCTTGAGACATCTATTCTTTGCAATGGCAGGAACGCTGATTGATGTTAGAGATATCACGCTCACAATAAGGGTGGATAATGAAGAGGCGGTATTCAAATTGTACAAACCAATCAAATACTATCATATTATAAAGATTTGTGCATGATTACAATGATTGAAGGGGATAAGTGTAGGTTTGTGGAGTTGAGTTAACCAAAGACCTCTCTATTTTTCCTTATTGAGCAGCCTAAAACACAACCACTCCAACCTTACATGATCTAAATTGATGACCCTGAAAAGGATATTGCTGAGAGAGTTATTGACCTTGAGAGTTCACACTCAAGAGGTATGAGATGAATAAGAAGATGGCACCTAAGTGTGAGGAAGAGGTTGAAGGAAAATGAATGAATTAAAAATTGAGTCTTCTCGCAACACTAAATCAGACATTGCTTGAGAGGCAACCTATTTTATGGGAGGTTTTATTTTTAGTATGTTTAGTTATTACTTCACTAGTTTTTGGTTTTTGTTGAGTCACAGGTTGATGGAAAGTCTGAGTACCGAAAACCTAAGATAAGGAGCATGGTGAAGGCTAAGTGTGGGGTCCCTAGACCCTTTTGATGTATAAAAATGATACTAGCTAGGTGTTGAGGCCTCAGAAAGTATTTTTATCTATACTTTTAAGTACACTTTGGGAACAAAGTAGATTTTTAAGTGTAGGATGGCGAAATTCCCATTTTTAGGGGTAATTTTAAATTTTTTATGTTAGGAATAAATAAGATGTTCTTGTTGGTACTATGTGTGATAACATGATTCAATTGTTTTGGTTGTGCAAAGCATGTTGATTGTGTGAATTACTACTTTTAAGACTTCTAGACTCATGATTATGACTGTTGTACTTGTAGGTGTAATGTTGAATTCATGTTATTGTTTAGTTAAGAGTCTATGATGATCCTACTTGAGTTGAGCATATGTCATGTGTGTGTAAGGTTGTTTATATATTCCTTGTTTCACTTGATGCTAGAACTTGCCTAGTGTGTGTACAAAGCAAAATAAAGAGTGTAGGCATAGGAGATGATATAGGAATTTCTTGGATAGCCATGTTTCATACCTTTTTTTTGACATACCCTTGTGCATAATCCTAGTTAACCCCATTAAGTCATTAGTATTTTCTTTAGAAACAACATATGTAGCCTAATCCCCTTCTTTGATTGATCTTAATTTGATCCAAAGCTCCTAAGCACTTTAATATAAAATTAATTAGGTAAGGAGTGTGAAATTAAAGTAGGAGAATGGTGAAAAAATCCCCAAAGTAGTAGTTATTGGTGTGTAAAAATTGATGTATTGTGGTTGAGGGTGGAACAATGAAAAAATAAAAGGTTGTTCAAATTAAATAATGTGTGGATAGAAAATTGGTTGTTAGAGATTGATCTTAATTGTATAACGTTATGTTTTAAAGTGCTTAGGTAAGATAGTCACTATTCTTGGCCAAAATAGTTCCTACCCATCCCTTAGACTACATTATAATCCCTAAATACCTATTTGATCATAATCTTTAACATTCTGATATTAGAGTGTTACTACACTAAGGTCAAGCCTATAGTTCAATCTTATATAACTTGCGAATTTCTTGAGAGAGTGAGCGCAATTTGATTTTTGTACCCATTTTGTGATAAATTAAATCTATGTGAGCGATTATGGGTAACTCTGTTGTTCTGAGGGAACAAGTTTAATGATAGTTGGGTGAGTTATTTGATCCCTTTTAATGCACAATATGTATGATTTTTCCAACTTGGTGAGTCATTTCTTGTGGCTAGGATGTTTTGGAGTAGTACTCTTGAGCTTTCAATTGTGTACATAACATGCATAGTATAGAAACTTGAATTCTATGTATTCATTGAAGTACAAATGTCTTGATCGTAGTAGAAGTCTAGATTCACCTCAGCTTATGATGCTTATAGTAAATAGTTGTTCGAGGATGAACAAGGCTTTAAGTATGGGTGGTGATCTAAGGTGGTTTTATGCACTTTGTTGATATTATCCTAGCTTATTTAGCCTTTTTTAAGGACTTCTCATGTACTTTATTTGTTAATGATGGTATAATTAAGCATATAAGTGTTTAAGTATGTGATTACAATGTTTATGTTGTCTTTCAAACAAGTTTGTATTTGAATTTGTTACTTAGAGTTCAAACGAGAAAACTAGTGTTACTAGCTTGAGCTAGGTGTTGTTCTAGTTGATCGCGATCGATTATAATGTGTGTGATGAGCTCCTAATGTTTGGATTGTGTAATTATGTGTGTAAAAACTTTTTTATAATAAAGCTCAATTGAATCAAGCCAAGAGTCAAAATAATAAGTTGTAGATCAATTGGGTAAGACTAGTCTTAGCTTAAGTTTCTAGTTCCTTGCTATGGATGTTGTGTCTTTTTGAGCTCTAATTCGTGGTGTTTGATTCTATAGGATGCTTTTTGGGTTTTTTTTTATGATATATGTAGTATATACAAGCTTAAAATCAAGTGGAAACTACACTACAATAATTGGGATGGAAGGACGAGTGCAAGGCAAAGTTTAAAAGTCAAAATGTAACTTTCAGAGAAGCCTCACGATAGAGGGGCGTCATGAGACCTAATTGAATTGATCATCCATTAAACCAATACCCACACACCACTTGACCATCCAATGTGTTACACCACCTATTCCACACACGGCTAAGAGCCTTAGTCTATAAATAGGTCACTTAGACTTATTGTTATTCACCTTGGACGTCTTGGAGATTTTGAGAGGGGCTGCTAAACACTTATTTTAGGGTTTATATCTCTTTACTTTAAATTTTAATGGATTTTATAATGTATTATTTATTTTTATTACAGTGATGTCTATTAGTAGCTAAACGCCCCCTTTCCGGGGTTAAGGCCTAGAACATGTTTACTTTCACTTTGAATTGAGTTTGTTTGGATTGCTGATCATATTTGGCTGTTTATTTATCCTTGTTATCACTATTTTATGGATTCATGACCCTTAAAATATATCAATTTTCAAATTTGTGATCTCGAGAGGGGGAATTAGAATATCAAATGTGGGGATAGGTAGAGTAAGGTTCTTTTCTTTTATAAAATAAGAAATTTGAATTAGCAACTAGGATAGAGATATACCTAGAAGCCTTAATTGGTTCACTACGGGATGAAATATAAATGTGTTTAGATTAGTTCTCACATCCCTACTCAATGATGTAGTTGTGGATCAAAGTTAGATAGGTGGTTAGAGGCTCGAGAGACCATGATCATAATTCCAACCCCGTGAATCAACAACCAAGATAAGTAATCTAACAAATGAAGTTTAATAGAGCAGTATGATTTTTCATTGTGCTTTAACCCCGGTATTTCAACCATTGATTTTCCAAAGTCTTTACTTTTATGTATTATTTTAGTTTACTTTAGTTTATAAATTCTACAAACTCTTTCGGTTATGTTTGCACTAGTTTAATCTCAATAGCTATACAAGAATTGGATAGTTGTTTAACACAATTCTCTAAGGGGTTAATATTCGGCTTTATTTAAGGCTACTATATTACTTGTTAAGACCTATTATACTTGCATGTTCCCTTAGACTCAGTCAGTAGGAAAACCCTCAACAAACTACTTGTACTAACCAGTCAAACCAATAAAACTATGAACCTGATATAGAGATGTAGGTCTGGTCAAATCAGGAATAGCCTCAATCTTCATTGGGTCTTCCATAATCCCATCCTTAGATACCACATGTACTAGGAATATAATCAACTCAAGCCATAACCCATGCTTTGAGAATTTGGCAAGAAGCCTATAATCTCTCAATGTATGGAGCATAATACTTAAATACTGCATATGCTCCTCCCTACTCCTCGAGTACACAAGAATGTTGTCAATGAACACAACCATGGAAGAGTCCAAAAAAGGTCTGAATAGATAGTTCATCAAGTCCATGAATGCAGTTGGGATACTGGTCAACCCTAAAGACATCACCAGGAACTCATAATGGCCATAATGAGTCTTGAAGGTTGTCTTTGGGATGTCTTCATCCTGATCCTCAACTGATGATAACTAAATCTCAAGTTAATCCTTGAGAACACTTCTACTCCTTGTAGCTAGTTAAATAAGTCGTCAATATAAGGCATAGAATACCTATTTTTTACTGTCACCTAATTCAGCTACTTGTAATCAATACACATATGCAAGAAATCATCTTTTCTCTTTACTAACAAGATAGAATCACCCTAAGAAGACTTACTCAGCCTAATGAAACCATTATATATAAGATCCTAAAGCTAAGAATTTAGATCCTTAAGATATATAGGAGCCATATGGTTAGGTTCCATAGAAATAGGTTGGGTGTCAGTCTCAAGATTAATAATAAACTCAATATCACTCTTATGAGGAATACCAAGTATATCGGTAGAAAAAACATCAAGAAATTATGAACTATAGGAATAGATTCAAGTGAAGGACTCTCTGTACCAACCTCACAAACATAATAAATATAAGACTCATAACCCATAAAGATAAGTCTCCTAGCATGAACATAAGAAATAAGCCCTATCGGTGCATTGACGTCGCTAAAAACTACACCTCAACTAGAAGTATAATGTGGTGGATTGCAAATTTGTAACCCAACAAGGTTGGGGTCGATTCCATAGGGAAAACATGAATAGTGTCTTGCCTAGATGTAATCCACAAGAAGTACATGAAAGTAAATGGGGGGTTTTGTTATCAATTACCAATAGTAACCAATTCTTAAGTCCTTTTGAGATGAAATCAATATGCAATGAATACTAGGCCTATGTTCCCCCTAGCTTCTTAACTGCGTAAATTTCTCATGATCAACCCAATTATTTTATTGTTATGCATGCAACGCCTACAAGAGAGGTACTATCTACAGCTTAAAAGATAAATTTAACACTTTTACTTAGTTATCATCTTAGGGTATAGCCTTGTTTCCCCTTGATATGACCTCAGTTAAACTTGTTGAGGTAGGATCAGGTGATAAGATGAGATACTTTTTTATCATACCCCAAATAACTATTTTAAATCTTCTTTTTCCTAATTTCTTTCTTCTTGGTTATCGAATGGATGCGAATACAGGCAATCTCAAGCATCTGTAGATGCTATGAGTTTAATTATTGAGAAGAAGAATTAAGATACATTCAGAAACTTAAGGACAATTGAGTCTCACACTTCCTCAAAGTAACTAATCCTCCAGGGTTCCCACAACTCTAGCTAAGGAGATTACCCGCTCATATTTGTGTAGGAAACTATGATTATCAATGAAGAACACATAAAATCAATTGCACAAGGATAAGATGAATAAATTCCAAAGTCTTTAATTGAATAAAACACTAAAATATCAAGAACAATTGTAAAAGTATGTAATAATTTGTAATATTACGTCAAAGAATATCACAACACGTAACCTAATAAAATATAAACCCTAGGGTATTTATAGTATCTCAAAATAATATTAAAATCCTATTAAAAATGGGAAAAGTAAAGTTAAGTCAGCAATCGATATGACTCGATCTTCACTCGTATCCTCAGCTTATGAGTTGTACCTTACCTTGTCATATCCATTCCAGTGTCTCATCTGCCAAAGGCTTCAACTCTCTATTCAACATGTGATTTCTTCTTACAAGTCATACCTTAGTGTACGACTTGTGTCCTTCATCTGTATCTACCTAAGATTTCAGTCTTTTTTGGTCTTGAACATTGGTTTGTATATGATATCCATATACGAGTCATACTCAGATGTCTGATACGTATAGCTCTGATACTTCAACTCCTGGATAGTAGCTCAGGTTCTGTTATGCTCACGACTTCTTCATACAACTCGTACCCTAGCTTATGACTGGGGTGCTTAAGTCATATCTTTCTTATACTTTTTTCCTCAGTTTGGATTTTGGTTCTGTTATTCATATGATTCAGTATACGAGTCGTATTGATTGGTTACGACTTAGATACTGACTCATATATTGATCAGAGTTGGTCATTTCTAGATCTTTTTCTTCTCATTTTGTTCAAATACTATTATAGACCTATTTTACTTGTAATTCACACCAAAGTCCAATATATCCAACAAAATACCCTAAGATCACGCATAAATTTGTAGTTTCAAGCATCAAAAGTGTCGTGTTTCCACTCCACATCAACACCCTCAACTTAAAATTTTCCATGTCCTCAGACAAACAAAACCAAATTACTAATTTCTAGCACAGAGCCGATGTTTAAATAGGAAGATCTCAAGAAAACCCATTGCAGTGATTTTGAATTAAATTTTAATCCTTTTGTTCCCCTCTTAATTTTTCAACTTTTCAACTCAAACTTGTGTATAGCAGTTTAGCACATATAGAAATACGAAGGAATCTGATGATGGCATTACATTAGCTATAGAAAATTGGGCATAGACATGTTTTACATTCATCAAATAATCTAGCAACCTAGCAATATAACCCATGTTCACTCACAGTCAAAGAAATCCTATTCACTCCTCATGTATAGACTACTATATTCAAGGATATAACAAATGACTCGCTTACTCACAACAAACTATCACCGGTGTGCACAGAATACCATATGCTTGCCCTTATGCTCTTTTCTTAAGTTGTAGACAGTTATAGTAGGATCATTATAGTACTTTATTTATCTTGTAATGTAGGCCTGGGACTGGTATGATATGTATGGATATCTAAAGTGACTAAGCCTCCTAGACACTATACTCTTCTCTGGGCCCACTAATTTTGTCTTCTTTTATTTCCACCCTTATGTCTCCCTTTTACTTCTAAGCATTTTCTGCTTGGGTCAAGTGTTTCTTTCTAGAACTTATTTTTCTTATATTTTTTTCTTTTTTCTATACCTTGTACATTTCTTTCTTTTATTTACATCACACCTGTCTATGTTTCAACTATTTCCCTTGTACATACTATTCTTCATTCTAGCTTTTCTCTTATGCACCCCTATAATAGCTACCCTAAACTGAGGTAATTTGCTTGAGTTGGGGTGCACAGTGTCCATAGAAGGACCAGGGCCAAAACAGGTTCATTGTAAGTTTAACTGAAAGGTGATAGATGTAACAAGGAAAATTAGTCTAAAAAGGCTCAAATATTTGAGCTCCATTTATTCCTTTGGTTAAGGCATTTTAGGCTTAAGTGAACTCATGCAACAATGGCCGAGGATAATCCCCCCCTTAACCATCCTAGACCTAGGTAAAAGAAACCGAACAAGTTCTAGATTCCAACATAATCGAGAACACAGTGAACCTTACACACACACCTGCACAGGGCTACACTACTACATACTAGTTATCCAACTATGCCATTGTTTTGTCCCGAACGGTACTATCCCTAATCCTAATACCATTATCAGATACTCGACAGTCTTACATAGTTATATAAATTACCCAATTCATTAAATAAAACTTTTTAAGGGGGCTCAATATTTTCAATCATTTTCAATTCTTTTCAGCACAACGTTAACACCACTTTTCACAATAGCACTTTAAAAAGTCTGCAGTGTTCCATCAATCACAAGGTAATAATAAAATAGAATCATAATATTTTTTAGTACATCAGAAATTTTTCAAAATCCATCAGTCAATCAAAAATCAAAAATCCACTGCCATAGCAGCGCTGATCTACTCTCTATTTCAACTGCTCGGATCAAACCTGTAAGTCATAATAGACTTACTATTTTAGCTATATCTAAAAATTTTCAAACTACTTCTAAAGTTTTTAGGTACCCCCACCCCCAACTTAAGAATGTTGCATAGTCCTCAGTGCTACAAAAGTAAGATAGAGTAAGGATTAGGATCATACCTAGGCGCTAACGATTAGGATCATACCTAGGTGCTCAAGGAACCGGACCATCAACATCAGTACATGGGCTCTTAAGTTGAGTCCCACTCTCATCATCTACTATCCTAACGACTGCGACTAACTCAAAAGTAGTTGGGGGAATAATAGTTGCCTTCTCAATATCAGTAACTGGAGCTCTCGATCTACTAGCTCACGTAGCCATCTCCTTGACTCACATCTCTCGATCAACCTCATCCTAAATGATCTCGAGTCTAGCCTTCTTCTTCGTAGCTCTATCCCCCTTGTTCTTTCTCTTTTTTTATATTCTTTCTTTCTCGATCTCCTCAGCCTACACATCTATCGAGATGGCCCAAATATTAGGAACGTCAACTATAGGAATCGCAATATCCACAACGGGCTCAGCAATAACTAGCCTCTCATACAACATAGAGACCATTTTATTTATCTCCGCAATCTCTTCTTGAACATCAGCAATATTAGGCACCTACCCAGTACCTAACTATAGAGTAATCTTTGACTCATTCATCTAGGCACCCTTGGACTCGCTTATCTTGTGCCTTAAACTTCCTTTCCATCCAACTTTGTACTCTGCCCTTCATGTGACCTAACTTTGCAGTGAGAGTAGCCAACTGGGTCACGACTTCACTCTAGGCATCTTGAGAGATCAACATCACACTGGGGGGTATACCTCATGGCCTAGGTGGCACATAATTGACTGAAAGTAGGGAACTATAAGTATCCGTTGCATCTGTGGGTGCAAACTCAGTCTGTGAACCTGCCTCAGTAGTCTTAGCTAGAGCAGGGGTGTCTTTTCAATACTCTTACGGGACCATTCCCACTATAGAATTTATAGCCTGTCGCATAGGTCAAGCTAAAGGGTTGTCCATATCTCTAATCAAGCCAATATCAAAATTATTTTGTTCCTCGATCATCTCATCAAGTCTTGGTATCTCCAACAGCCTCGCAACTAAGCATATCTGCATTGTCATACAAGGGTAGGCTAGCAATGTATTCTAACCCCCAACTACTTGATCTCAATTGTCGAGACAAGAACCTACCCATATTAAATGCGTACCATATTATGAAACTCTCTAACATAGCAGCCCAAACGGAGCTCACCACATCATCGCCTTTCATGGGACATAGCCAATGATGGGCTAGTATCCACCATGCCATACACTCAAAGTTAAGGGTTTCTTTCTTTATTTGCTAGGGATCACCAATACCTCCTGTAATCCAAGTAGCCTGCTCACCATGTGTATCTATCCTCTCAATTATCTATCTAAACATCACTATTTTATCATCAGTACCTAACCTCTCATTCGAGATCTTTCTAATCTCAGCCATTCTATAATCCATCTCTTCGGTGTTGGTCCAGGTCTAATATTCTGGCCCATATAGAAATCTCTCGATAGTCCAAGGAGAAATATCAATATGCACACCTCAGATTATGAGGGAGGCAATAGGGTCACCTCCCTTCCACAACATACCCTGTGGATATTATTACTAAAGTTCTTCTTTTTATGTGGCATATAACTCACGAACAAGTACCTCACTGTATCTACCCAGTGCTCCCATCATCCACCCAAACCCATATTGCCTGAAGTGCTTCTCAAACTCGGGTAAACCAACCATCCTAGTAGTAGTCATTCTCCTCTCCAAGTATTATACTCTCTTAATCTTACCACCCAAAAGACAAGACAGTCATATGTTGAACATCTGTTGTATATGAGAAGTGGTCAATACGAGTGGGGTGTCCTGTCTTTCTATAGGGGTCACATCTACCTTAGAACCCTAAGCATTATCTGCACTCTCCTCGGTTGAACTAGACTTAGCCTCATCGTCATCATCATTTGCTGGCATTGGTATGTGTAGAAGAGAGATAGTTGCATTCTTTCTTCTCATCCTACTTTATGGTGGTGATTCAAATTATTGTAGCATTACGTTCTTCCCCTTAGACTTATAAGGTTCCTATCCTTTGTTTGTAAATTTCTTGGATGTAGTTCCATTATACTCTTCTTCTCTGATCTTTGATATTGTTTCAGACTCAGAGAAACTGGTATTCTCCCTCCCATCCAGTGCTTGTTTATTCCCCTTATTAGCAACTATTTTGGATGAAGAAGAATTCTTTGGAGGAATTTTCCTTTAAGAACACTAATATTAGTAACTAAGAAGATAAAAGAAAAGAAAAATTAAAAATTAAAGTTTATATGCTTGGTTTCAGTTAGGTACGAGTGGTAGGTATCGGTCGTACCCACTGGGTACGACCTATATATCCAAGTCGTATCCTAGATAGTGCATGATATTTGTTCACCAGCCAGCTTATGACTCTTTACCAGTTGTACTAGATAGGTATGACTCATGACCAAAAGTCATAAACTGGTCAAAAAAATTTTATTCTATTATCATTCTTCCTAGGTGGGTATGATAAGTGTGTACAAGTCGTATGTTCTGGATACGACTTGTATGGTTGAGTTGTATCGATTTCAAAACCTTACATTTGTTAGATTTACATATTTTCAATGGGTATGACTCCCATTACGACTCTCTTACTAGTAAGTACGATTCGTAAGAAGCCTCATATCCACTACAACATAGAAGTCTAACTTCAAAGTTTGACTTCGATGAAATTCCCAAATTACCCAACACTATATTTCTACCTATATCAAATATTTCAACATACATAGACATAAAATTCCATCTCTAAACCCTAGTTCAACCCCTATTTTCAAATTTCAACACAAATAATACAAATAGGGTACCAACAAATTAAGAAATGTAGAAATCTACAAAAATGATGTTTACAATAACACATACTACCCATTTCATCATGTAAAGTGGCAATGTTTAAGTTGAGAAACTTACTTGGTTAGTGGAGTAGTAGATTTCATCTTGTTTTCTTTTATTTTCCCCAAATTCAAATGATATCCACACTAATTTACAATTTTGAGGTTGTTGGTAGTTGATTTAAGCTGAAAACAAGTTGATTTTGTGAATTTGAAATTCAAAATTTGTGTACAATTTATGCGGGTATGAGATAAAAGCCTTAGGTGCCCGATCATATCTAATTTTCCTCTATTAATCATAGGTCTTGGTCGGGTCAACCCGGGTATTGACTTACTAAGCTTGGGTATAAGTGGTGCAAATGACTCGTACCCGGGCTTATGGGTCAATTCTTTAACTCGTATAACCTGGGGACTTACCTATGTTCTGGAGTGAATATGATTCTCAGTTATGAACTGTACCATAAGGATACGACTCATATTAGGATTGTATTCATTCCAGAGATTTATACAAGATTTTTCTTTTTCTCCCTGGTCAATATGACTCCTACTCACTTGTCATACCGTATAGGTATGACTCGTAAAGATTCGTATGATAACTTCTTTAGTTCTCTGGATTTTGTCTGCATTCCTTTAGTCCTTCTCATTGAACAAACACATTACCCTATAAATGAAATAAGTATAAAAACATGGGTTGCCTTCCATGTAGTGCCTGATTTAATGTCACGGCACGATGTGGCTAAGTTAGATACTTAGACTCCACCAATTATCCTTGTGGGTTGCCTCCAATGCAGCACTTGATTTAACATCGTGGCATGATGCAATTTCCTTGATTACTTAGAATTCATCAAGGTCAATGTCTGCTAATTCTTTGACCTCTTCTTTTTTCCTATATAGTGCTTTACTCTTTCTTTAATTACCTTGAATGGGCTTGCACCATCCTTCTTTATTTCTAAAGCACCATAGGGGTAAACCCTGGTCACAGGGAATGGACCATGCCACCTAGATCTTAGCTTACCATGAAACAAATAAAGCTTAGAATTGTAAATCAGCACTTGGTCACCTTTTTTAAACACCTTCTTCTCAATCTTTCAGTCTTGATGCAACTTCATTTTTTCCTTGTAAAGTGTTGAACATTCATATGCCCGAAGTCAGAATTCATCCAACTCATTGATGTTATTCAACCTCTATTTAGCTGCATCCTTCCATTCTAAATTTAGCTTTGTTAACACCCATAGTTCCTTATGCTCAAGCTCAATTGATAAATGGCAAGACTTCCCATACCCAAGATGGTAGGGTAAAGTGCTTATGGGGGTTTTGTAAGCCGTACGGTAAGCCCATAATGCATCATCTAACTTCCTTTCCCAATCAATCTTATTGGTATTCATAGACTTCACCAATATGGACTTGATATCTTTATTGGACACTTCAACTTGTCCACTAGTCTACGGATGATAAGGTGTTGTTCACACCATATATTCAAGAAGACTCTTGAATAGATGATTGAAAAATGTAACCCTCCGTCACTAACAATAGCATGTAGCATACCAAAATGAGAAAAGATATTCTTTCCAAAAAATGTTGTGACACTCCTTGCTTTATTGTTAGGAATCACAATTGCCTCCACCCATTTTGAAACATAGTCAACAACCAGAAATATGTACTTTATGCCACACGAACTCACAAAAGGTCCAATAAAACACTTCCAATTCTAAGATAGAGGTCATAGGTAATTCATTTCTTCTAGAAATAGTACCTTATCATTGACATTAATCACATGCAGCAGCATAGTCATGAGCATCTTTGTATAAGGTCAGCCAATAGTAGTCGTATTGTATGATCTTACGAGCGGTGCAGGCCCCTCTGTGATGACCCCCAACTTGCAATAAATGATATGTTTCAATTATACTCATCATCTCTTTTTTAGGTTTACACCTACGAATAACTCCATCTACACAAATTTTAAAAAGATAAGGTTCATCCAAGAAAAATTTTCTTACCTCATGCATGAACTTCATCCTTCACTGATAAGAAATATCTTCTAGGACTAGATCACTTGCTAAGTGGTTTATATAATCTACAAACCATGGAATTAAATCTTAGGAATCTATCAATATCTATTCATTAGGAAAACTATCATCAATCTCTAGTCCCATAGCAACCTTCTACATGGCTTCTTCCTCTAGTATAGACAAGTGATATATAACTTATTTTTTGTACCTTTTCTGTATTTCACCTCAAAATAAATTCTTGCAATAGCAGCACCAACGGATAAGCCTCAGCTTTGCATCTTTCTTAGCCATTAAGTACCACAACGTCGTATGGTCTGTGTGCACAATCACTTTTGTCCCAGTCAAGTAGGATCGAAACTTTTCAAAGGCAAAAACCACTGGGTATAACTCTTGATCTGTCATGGTATAGTTTTTTTAGCAGGGTTTAGTGCCTTACTGGCATTGTAAATGGGATAAAGGAACTTTTCTTTTCTTTTGCCTAGTACATCCCCTAAGGCCAATACACTAGCATCACACATAATTTCAAAAGGTGAAAAGTAATCAGGAGACACAATGATTGCAATAGACATCAACTTCTTTTTTAGGCTTTCAAAAGCCTTCTTACATGTATCATCAAAATCAAATTTTAGCTCCTTCTCAAGAAACTTGCACAGTGGACTAGCAATCTTCGAGAAGTCCTTGATAAATTACCTATAAAAACCTACATGCCCTAGAAAAGTTTGATTTCCTTTTACAGAAATTGGATCAGGTAACTTTACAATTACCTCAATCTTTGCTCGATCAACCTCTATGCCTCTCTTTGAAATTTTTTGCCTAAGCACAATTCCTTCTGTAACCGTTAAATAGTACTTCTCCCTATTAAGTACTAAGTTACACTCCTCATACCTTTGTAGAACCTTTGCCAAGTGAATAAGGCAGTCATCAAAAGAATCACTAACAACTGAAAAATCATCCATAAAACCTTTAATAGTGTTTTTGACCATATCAGAGAAAATGGACATCATATATCTCTGAAATATGGTTGGGGCATTACATAGCCAAAATAGCATTCTTTTGAATGCAAAGGTCCCATAAGGACACGTAAAGGTAGTCTTCTCTTGGTCATCAGGTGCAATAGTGATCTGATTATATCCTGAATATCTGTTGAGAAAACAATACCATCCGCTGCCTAATAACCAGTCTAGTATCTGATCCATGAACGGCATAAGAAAATGGTCCTTCAAAGTCCATGCATTCAGCTTCCTATAATCCATGCACACTCTCCATCTAGTGACTAGACTCATAGGCACTAGCTCATTCTTCTCAATAGGCACAATAGTTATTCCACCCTTCTTTGTAACGTATTGAATCGGTTTAACCTACTTGCTATCGGCAATGGTAAACACTACACCATTATCCAACTACTTTATGATCTTCTTATTAACCACCTCCTGCATAGGAGGTATAAGTCGACGCTGATGTTCAATAGATGGAACATAATCCAGCTCAAGCTAAATTTTGTGAGTATACAAACCAAGTGGAATACCAATAATATCTACAATGACCATCCAATGTCTCTCTTGAAATTCTACAACACTAACAATAATCTTTCTACCTCTGACTGGCTCAGATAAGCTACAATAATAACCGACAAAGTATTATTTGCCCCCAAAAATGCATATTACAAGTGAGATAGGAGGGCCTTCAATTCTAATACTAGTTGTTCCTCAATGGATGGGAGAGAAAGTGGAGTAGTTTGATTCTTCAAATCTAGATCAAGCTTCTTTGGTGCATAATTATAACCATAACAAAGCAATGTACTCACTAATTCCTCATACTACTCAATACCTTAAGAGTTGAAATTCATCATCACAGACGCAAGAGCTTCAACACCTAGCCTCTCTTCAACAGGAACAATAGTTTTATGACCATCATCCGACAGAGTAACTACATCAACATTATGGAATGAATCTGTCTCCTCATCATCTACATCAATCACAGACACCACTCTTAAATCATCAGTCTTCATAGATTTCTAAACATTTAATGTCACTTGTTCATCATTGAGTTGCAGCATCAGATGTTCTTTCTCCTGATTAACCAGCGTCCTACCTATAGATAAAAATGGTATTCCCAAAATAATCGGTACTTAAAAGTCCACTTCATAATCTAATATAACAAAATAAGAAGGAAATATGAAAGAAGACACTTTTACCAAAACATCGTAAAGGATACTAATAGGCTTTTTTAGTGTCCTATCCACCATTACTAGTCTCATAGTAGTTGGTTTGGGAGCTCACAACCCCAACTATTTAAATACATCAAATAGCATAAGGTTGATGCTAGCCCCTAATAGTGGAAGGTATTGTGAAAGCACCAGGGTCCTCTTTCTTCTCTACCGAAGATCTAGTGACTAAAGAACTAGAATATTGAATATTATCAATAGGTTCATAATTGACTAACCTTTTCTTGGTGATCAAATCCTTCATGAATTTTTCATATCCTGGCATCTACTCCAATGCCTATACAAGTGGTATGTTTATAGTTAACTCTTTTAACATAGACAAAAAATTTCGATACTTACCTTCTTATTTCTTTCTCAATCTTTGCGTATAGGGGGAAATGGTCTTGGAATGGATTTCAGCATAGGCTCTGTATCTTTATCATTTCCTTTATTTTTCTTGCTTTTGCTTATAATATCAACTGACTCATCCTCACTCTTCTACTCATTAGCTGTGGGTACAGGTGGATCTATAGTAACCTTACCACTCCAAGTGGTAATGGCATGGCATTGACTATCATTCTGGGATTTTCCAGTGTATTGCTTGGAAGAGTGCCAGGCTGTCTCTGATTCACTATGGCTGATATCTGGACAAATTACTGCTCCAATTGATCAATTGTTGTAGCATGTGACTTAACTTTTTGGTTCAATCCTGATAGACCATCTTGGCCAAAATTGCCTCCTTTCTAGACTCTGTATCTTGGCTACCTGGTGGAATATACTTGTCACTATTCTCCTTGTAGTCATCCTTATGCCACCGATCACCATCTCTATCTCTACTCTTATCTCTATATCTATTACTATAATAATTCCAAACATGATTACCTTGCCCTTAGGCTCAGAAATCCACTAATCTACGATCAAGATACTTAGCCTTTTCTTCAAATTCAATCTCAAATGGTTTTGAAGTAGATCCCTATGTTGCCATTGCATTCACTTTCTCAGCACTCATTAATGTAAATTATTTCATAAGCAACCCAATATCTATACAAAGCTATGAAATCTCTCGTGCTACTATGTCATTAACTGCCCCATACATATTTGTTGCTCTAATAGCATATGAACCACCACCATGTTCTGAATCTCGAGTATGTGATCTTATGTTGGTAACCATGATATCATTTAGCATTTCCTGTGTAGCTTCCCAGTAAAGATGCATAAATGCTCCTCCAAAAATAGTATCTATCATAGCTCTCGAGCTATCATTCAATGATCTATAAAAGATTTCAGACAAGTAAGATATTTTGATTTTGTGATTTTATACCATGCTCAACTTTTTCTTGAATCAAAACTATGCATCATGCATAGACTCTGCTGGTAGCTGTCTGAAATTATAAATTTCATCCTTCAACTATAACATCTGTGCAGGAGGGAAGAATATGCTTAGAATTAGATCTGCAAAACACACCCTTCATATTAAGAAATTAGATCATAGCACTAGAAATATAAAACTTCACATTAGGGGCTAAAGGAGGGGGAACTATATCTTCAGACTCCATAGGCTCAACATAACCTAGATCTTCATCAACTTTCTCATATGGGTCTAAGTGTTCATTTGCTAGAATAAATGGAACTCTACCTCACTAAACACGATGATCAACAACCTGTCTCAACTGTACTAGTCCTCCTTGTTGAGATACTACTACCTCTGCAGCAAGTCTGGCTTCGTCTGCTTCTCTATATTCTAGCTCAAACAATTATTATGTCTATTAGTTTGCAATATTCTGTGGATCTAATAGAGCATGCAGGAGTGCCGCATTTGGATCCATAGGTGGAGGATCTTACACCCCATCACGAACTTGTCCTGACATCCTTCTAGGTGTTTGAAGGATTCTTTTTGTTTCTGGATAAAAAGGGATTTCCTAAACTCCTAGTACTTGGCATACACTAGCATATGCTAATGAAAAAATAGAAAAACTGAAAACCCATGAACATTACCAATTCAATTTACTACTCAAACGTTTTCCCCGACAACAGCGTTAAAATTTGATGTCACCCAAAACTATACCTCAACTATAAGTATGATGCGGTCAATTGCAAATAGAGTAACCCAATAAGGTTAGGGTCGATCCTATAGGGAAAATATGAATAGTTCTTGCCTTGAGGTAATCCATAAGCAGTACAGGAAAGTAAATGGGGGTTTTATTATCAATCGTAAATAGTAACCAATTCTTAACTGCTTTTAAGTTTAAATCAATATGAAATGAATGCTAGGTATGTGTTCCCCCTAGCTTCTCAACTACATAAATTTGTTCTGATCAACCGAATTATTCTATTGTTCTGCATGCAAAGCCTATAAGATTATCTACTACTTAGAAGATAAATTTCACCCTTTAACTTGGTTATCATCTCATGGTGTCTCCTTGTTTCCCCTTGATACAACCTCAGCTACACTTGTTAGGGTAGGATCAAGTGATAAGATGAGATACTTGGTTATCGTACCCCAAATCACTGTCTTAAATCTTCTTTTTCCTAATTGCAAGCTTTTTGGTTATCGAATGGATGTGAATACAAGCAATCTCAAGCGTTTGCAGCTCCTATGAGTTTAATTATTAAGAATAAGAATTAAGATACATGCAAAAACTTCAAAAAAATTGAGTCTTACACTTCCTCGATGTAGCTAATCTGCTAGGGTTCCCACAACCTTAGCTAAGGAGATTAGTCGCTCATGTTTGTGCAGGAAACCATGATTATCAATAAAGAACACATAAAATCAATTATACAAGAAGAAGATTAACAAATTCCAAAGTCTTTAATTAATAAAATCCTTATATCTCAAGAACAATTGTAAAAGTATGTAATAATGTGTAAAAGCACGTAAAAGAACGTTATAACATCATATTAAAAATGGGAAAGGTAAAGTTAAGTCGGCAGTCGATATGACTCGATCTTCAGTCGTATCCTCAGCTTACAAGTCATACGCTACCTTGTCGTATCCATTCCAGTGTCTGATCTTCCAAAGTATTTAATTGTTTGTTCCGCATATGATTTCTTCTTATGAGTTGTACCTTAGTATAAAACTTGTGTCCTTCATCCATATCTACCTAGGATTTCAGTCTTTTCAGGTCTTGAACACTGGTCTGTATACGACATCCCTATATGAGTCGTACTCAGACTTCCGACTTATACAGCTCTGATACTTCAACTCCTGGATAGCAGCTCGGGTTCTTTTATACTCATGACTTTTGCATAAGACTTGTACCCTGACTTACTATTGGGTGATTAATTTGTATCTTTCTTATACTTAGGTCCTCGGTTTGGCTTTTATTTTTGTTATTCTTACTATTCAATATACGTTGTATTGATTGGTCACAACTTCGATACTTACTCATACACTGATTAGAGTTGGTATTTTTTATGTATTTTACTTCTCTTTTTGTTCAAACACTGTTGTAGACATGTTTTACCTGCAATTCACACCAAAGTTCATCATATCCAACAAAATACCCTAAGATCAAATATAAATTCATAATTTCAAGCATCAAAAGTGTCGTGTTTCCATGCCACATCATACGTGGCTAAAAAATCCCTGCCACATAACCAGGGGTATGCTAAGCATAGCTAAGGTAATGGTCTTAAAAAAATAATCCTAGACAGCATGATAAGGAGATAACTAGTCCATGCCCAGAATCATATCAAAGTCCACCATATCTAACAAAATAAGATTATCCTGAGCATCAAACTATCAAATAGTCAAAACACATGATATATAGACCCGATCCAATACTATAGAATCACCCATGAGAGTAGATACACATAATAACATAGATAAAGAATCTCAAGAAAACTATAACCATGATGCATAATAGCAGACACATGAATAAATAGATCCTAAGTCAAATAAAGAAAGATTAGTATAATGGAACACTGATATTGTACTTGTAATAATAGCATATAAAGTCTGCCTTCAGTTTACCAAGTACAGCATATAAATGATCTTACCTGCCACCTAGTTAGGTGCTTGATCAATCACATGTCCTACCTTCCTAGTACCTATATGAGAACCCTGGCGACCATACCGATCACCCTGCAAACCACCTCTAGCTAGGGGCAGCACTTTTTAAATTCACAAAACACTTTGCGTTGTAGGTATCACTTCCCCAGGTCATGGACACTCTCTAGAAAAATGGCAAAGACCCCACACTCATAAAATTCCTCGAGCACTGCACTATATCCGAAAGATTCAGCTGATCCAAAATAACAACCTTGGCTAGAAAACCCAAAATATGTATTTTTTAAAGGTTGACGACTTTTTAGGATGATCACTGTAGCTGGGCTAACCCCCATTATTAAGCTAAAGTATAGCATGAATGGGCCTATAAGACTAACTTTGATAGTAATAATACTGTGTAGAGGGTACCTACCCTAAGAACCTCTATATCTAAAATGTGAGCCCCTCCAGCTTCTACTAAAACTACTATAGTAAGACGAACTCTTATTGTTTCCCCCTTGGGCCTCATGATACATCTCCTCCATGATTTGGGCATTATCAAAAACCATAATACAAGATTTGGTGGCAACCAAACACAGAGTATCTTTTCAACAAGAAAGCCTCAATCCCCAAACAGAACACTGAATATACTCATACTTAATCACCAAGATAGATGTAGCATGTTGTCCAACTCAAGAAACTGAACCTTGTTATAATGACCCGTTTGGTCATTTTTTATATTTTTACTTATCTTCATTGTTAGGGCTTCTCTATATATTTCGTAAATCCTTTATAACTTTTTGGGACTGGTAGTTTGGTTACCAAGTAAGTCATTTGGTTTTTAGAACCAATTCCCTATTTAGAAATCTTAACTAGTTCCAAATAGCCACCACGCAAAAACTTTAGTAAGATGATCTTAGATTCAAATTCTGACTGCACCAATGGCTCTAGAATATCTATTATAGGATAAGTAGATATTTGGTTTGGGTCTTAATGAACCCGAGCTAATTTTGACCTATTGGTTAGAAAGTTAGAAAATCAAAAGATATCGATGTGGGACCCACATTTGGTCAAATATACCTTGTATGAAAAATAATACTTCACCAACACGTCCAAAACATCAAATTTAGTGGTGTTACATAGTTCATTTGTGAAATTTAGACTCAAAATAAGTTTTGAGGGTCAAAAATAAGTTTTGACTTTACTGGTACTGGTGCCATGGTGATCGCGGCAAGTGCAATAAAGATCGCGATATGGAACTCACAGTCCATTTAATGGAAATCTCAGTATCTCAATGCCTAAAGGGGTTATAAATAGGCCCTCAAGTCACAATTTATTTATTTTCTCTTCATTTTTAAGACCTAGAAGCCTTAGAAAGGTGAGATAATACTAAATTAAGTCTTGTGGGTGACTTGGGAGCTTGATTAACATCTTTTAATGCAAATATCTTTGGATATAAGGTAAGAATTCTTTGAATCCATGCTTGAATTTCTTGAATCTTTTACCAAAACCCTAAATAGCTTGAGGGTTTGGTTTTAGCCCTAAATAAGCTTAGTTTTACCTATTTCTTGAGGGTTATAATTCCTTTATGGTGTATTAACTTTGAGTTGACCTAAGAAATGAATCTTTTATAAGTGGGACCCACTTGGGATTTTTAGTATTATTTTTGGACTTGGAGCATAATAGTGCAATACGAGTATTCATATGCTCATATTGATGAGTAGATTATGTTTTTGATAGGTTGGAATCTTGAAGAGGCTTCCCGAAGGGGAAAATGAAGGTTTACTAGATTGATGAGATTTTTTCGAATTTAAGGTGGGCTAGGTTTATTCCTTTTTAGATTGAGTTATGTTATAGTATAGCTGTGATATCTTGTTAGATTATGAGGGGTTTTCAGTGTTTTTTTGGTGATTATTCAAGACTTATGGTTAGTTGAATATTTTAGGTCATTTAGACCCATATAGTGACTAGCTTGTTGTTTTGAACCTTAATGGATTAGATCTAATGTCCCATGCTTAACATGAGAATGCATAGAACTACTCTAGTTAGATGGGAGTGACCTTATCTCTCATGCTTAGGACAAGATTGGCCTTAGATGCTTACCCTAATAAAGGTTATTTAGTTATAATGGACTTAGTGATAGTATTTGAGTAGGATCCCTAGTTCAGACTAAATAGTGGCTTAGTTTACATCTAAGAGTTTAATTAGATACCTTATCCTAGTTTGGGGTAGAAATAAACATACAAGGTATATTGGGGGATTTAGAAATGGGCTTTGACCCATCTTAAGCAAAGATTGAGGTAGTCCTCGTGAGACCCACAGATGCTTATGAAATGCCTAAAAAATGCGCCTTGAGGCAATATAAGTAACCTTGATAGTAAATTTATTGATGATGCCATAATGATCTATTGTTTATGATATTAAAGAAGCCCATGACCACGTTATTCATTGAGTCATGGATGTGGCTATTACTTGGGCTATTGATAAGGCTATTGCTTAGCTATTGAATGAGACAATGAACACCTTATTGAATGGGCAAATGAACACCTTATTGAATTTTCCTTGACTATATCATGGCTTAATCCATAAAGTATGATATTGACTGTGCTACAAATAAGCTATAGATTGTGCCATGGATTTGATATTGCTCAAGTTAGTGATAAAAAATTTTTATGCTAATGGTATAACGATTAATAGGTTACTTGTGGGCTATTTCTCATGATAATACTTAAGGTTATGCTCATGGTCTAATGGACTAGATTATTGACTTATCACTTATAACATTCATGTTACACATATATACATTTATTGATAATGTGACATTGATGATGAATGAGGAAATATGGAGATATTCTCTTTTTCTTCTCCTTTTAGGTTTATTTACTTTAGACCTCATGGGGCTTGTTCCTTACTTTAACCCTCGTGGGGCTTATCCTTTACTTTAGCCATCATGGGACTTGCTCTTTATTATTGATATTAATATGGATATTTGATGATACCTATCAAGGACGAAGGATATTATGATGATTTGATGTGCCCGACAAGGCCAGAGGATGATTATGATAATTTGATGATACCCGACAAGACCGTGGGATATTAAGATAATTTGATGACACCCAGCAAGGTTGAAGGATATTATGATGATTTGATGACACCCAGCAATGCCAGAGGATATTATAATAATTTGATGATGCCCAGCAAGGAGAGGGATAATTGTGATGATATGATAATACCCAACAAGGCTGGAGAATGATTATTGATATGCCTATGAGTACATCTGTCGGTTCAAGTTTGGCTTTCCCTATGTATGGAAACTATATGTTATTTATAATCATGTGTAGTTGGGTATAATGTTGATATTAGAGATGCCAAACATAGTTTTCTAGTGTTCAATGTATAAAGTGGTATAGTTCTTGATTTAAGGTTGAAAGGATGATTAGTGGTGAATATAAATTAATAGGTTAACAATGACCTATGGATAGTTGAATCGTAGAAATAATGAGGACTAATGGTAGTGACAACTAGTAATTATAATGATTAAGCTATAATGATGATACATAAATGAAAACTTATAGCAATTATGTTTAGTTGATAGTAATGATTTAGTTAACGATGATGACTAGTTGACAAAGTAGGATTTGTGGATTAGTGATGCTAAAATAACATTTAGTTAATAAATTTAATAGTGAATAATTGGTGATTAGTAGTTATTAGATCAATGGTGATTAGTAAGTTTGTCATATCTGAAAACAAATATTAGCTAACTGATAAATATGGCTTAGTAATGAATTTTGATTATGTGCTAGTTATTGACTAGTTGGCAAAAAATGACTAGTTGTTGATTGATGAATAGTGATTATATGGTGAATAGTGTATAAATAACAATTAGAGAGTATATGATGATTAGTGAGTAATTGGATTAGTAAATAAGTATTGGCTAGCTAATAAAGAGCTATTAGTGCGTATCGAGGACATAGTTGTCCAAATAATGGTATTGTTATGGTTATGAATAAACTGTCATATGTTGTTTAATTGTGAATATTAATGATAATTGAGGAAGGTTGATGAACTTTCGATTGATGATAGTTGTGGAATGTTGGTAAACTAACAAATTCTAGGTAAGCGTGGAATGATGGTTGATTAATGATGGAGTCGGATATATTGTTGAGATGTTTCCTTTATATTTTTCTTGGGTGTACTCTCCAATGGTATGGGGAACTGTGACGAGTTCTTTACTTTATTAACCAGTTGGGATATGGGAGCCAACTTTGTACTTGTGATTGTTTGTGTTAATGCTATATGAAACATTCTTATTTTGAATTATCCAATTCTTAAGTACAGCGATATGGGCATGCCTTGGTGCCTTATGTTATATTGTTATTCCGATACTTATTACTTGTTATGTATAGCGATATCAGCATGTGTGGATGCCTTATGTATTATTGTTATTCCAATAATTATTACTTGTTATGTACAGTGTTATGGCATTTGTTGATGCCTTAAGTTATACTGTTATTCCATTTTGGTTACTTAATATATACAATGATGATGGAGAAGATTCAGGTTCGATTCTATACCTTGACTCAGTTATGATTATCTTGCATTATATCATCTTTATATCATGACTTAGCTCAGTCGACCGATGATGCCTACTGAGTACCCATTGTTTTGGTACTCATACTACACTTTTGTAGCCTGCATATCATAGTACAAGTTATCGATGTTGATATATGTGTGTCATGTTGAGCAGCCATGGTTTGGAAACTTAAAGTGAGCTCCTGATGTTCAGAGTATTACCTCTTTCTCTCTTATGTATTCGACTAGTCTCTAAGTTGTATTCAGAGATAGGTTATATCAGTGTATTTAGTTGAACTTTGGTTTGTACTCTTGTATTATTAGCAGCTCTTGTACTGATACCACTGGGTTTTGGGATTATATTATATAACTTCTTCTTTATTTCATCTATTCTGTAATTCTTTTCTTTATATATTTGGTAGTCCGTTACTAGCCATTTCGGACTACGGGTTTGGCTTGCCTATTGGTGGGTTATAGAAGGCACCATCATGACCTAAGAAATTGGGTCATGACACTCATACAATAAGACAGTCATAGAACCTTACTCTAATCTTAAGAACTGATTGTGAAGACACTCTCCAAGGCTACGAGGCATGTACTTCTCCAAAAGAACCTCGGAGAACTGAATCCATGTAAAAGGAGAGATCCAGCTCGACTAGAATCAAGATAACCACTCCACTAATGTTGAGCTGCCAGATCCAACTAAAATGTAGCCTATTCGACCCCACAAGTCTTAGTTTGGCCCAACTTATGGAGCCTATCCTCACAACCAATCAAGAACTCAAATAAATCTTCACCTAATGCCCCTGAAAACCTAGGCGGAGTATATCTCAAGAATCCGTCAAATATCTTCTACTCCTCAATAGACATACAAGGTTCGGCGACTACTAGCTGAGCAGTTACCAATGCTTGAGGGATCTCAACTCTTAGCGACATAGCTGAAGTATTACCGTGGCTTCTATACCACTTTGATTCATAGGCTGAGCACCATCAAATGGTGCACCACCAACCAAACCCAATAGCTAAACTAAAGTATCTCTGAGTAACGATGAAGAAATAAACCTCGGTCGAGAGGAATCTCTAGTGTAGGAGCATGAACAGGGTATGGTGAAGTCTCTCTATCTCGATCTCTAGCTAGACCTATAGATCTCATCTTCCCAAACCTTTAGGTCATCCACGTCCTCTGGTAGGATCCCTAGTCGTGGACTTGGGGTCCTGATCTGTAGTAGCAGTAGCTCGCATCCTATCCTTATATATACTTACTATATATATACATATACATAGAAACCAACACAAACTCTTAGCATGAAATGAGTGATGAAACTGAAGATCTCATAAGAATGTCCTATAGCCTCCCAAAGATAAGAAACAAACGTTATCTTTCTGATCTGTCGGACTCTACTAGACACTTGCTCTTGAACCAATAATACCAGTGAACTTAGGCTCTGATAGTAATATTCCATGACCCAATTTCATGAGTCATGATATCACCTATTCTACCCCACCTGTAGATTAACCAAACCATAGCCCAGAACTATAAGTAATAGGCTAATTGGTGGAACATGGCTTAAATGCCAAAAATATGAAAGTAATTGAACTACAAGCCATAAAATAAGAATAATAGAATAACTGAAGAGAAATAAATAAGAGAGTAATAACAGCCCATGATCTATTAAAGCTGGTATAACAGCCACTAGCAAAAGAGTAAGAGTACTATCAATGTCAATTATACAAAGTCTCAAAATAGAAACACTATCCAAAAATAAAAGAAGGAGACAAACTCAACTCCAACTCCAAGAGCTTGCTCTATCTCCGAACTCTGACCAGTACTAACACAGAAGTAATGGCAGTAGCTAGTACTCAGACACTAGAAAAGGGTACAAAAGTGTAGTATGAGTACCAAAGCCATGGGTACTCAGTAGGCATCATCGTTCAACTAAGCTAAATTATAATATAACTACATATTGCGATATAAAACCTAAGTCAGGGGAAAAAACATGAAATAAAGCTCCAAAAACTTAAAGTAAACAACCGAATAATTAATATCAAGAAAAAGTAACTATTTATAGTATAACTAGGCCCCATAATCCCAGAAGATGACAACGTAAGTAAATAATCCAATGCGAGCACCCATAAGTTGGTGGATGCAATTAATAAGAAGTAAAGGCAGTATGCTCATAAGCATTCGAACCTCAAAACCAAAATTATGGATCTTTCCATACCATAAAGACTAGATTCAAATCGGTTTCATAACCATCACAAATAACCTCTCAATTCTAGACTCAAACCAAAATTAGCATCTTATATGTCAGACACAAATCCAGAATAATATCATGAATACCAGACTTGAATTAAAAGTAATGTCATCATAGATGTCGTACTACATCTAGGAATAATATCATAATTTGCTGGGCTTGAATCTGTCTTAATATCTCCCAAGAACAAGCCTAGATTAAGCCATAATATATATATATATATGTTCTCCTTAGTCTCAAGGATTTAAATAGGATGACATATAAAGGTTTAACGAGATTAAAAGGAGCTAATAGTAATCTTAACCTAAGATGGGCCAGACGGACTCACTTCTAACCTCAAAACCAGTTCTAAGGAAATTACTATTCGAAACTAGGCTAAGGTTCCATAATACCTCTACAAGGTGCTAAGTAAGTCTCATTAAGTCCTAAGATAGCAATTCACCTTAATGAATGGGTAGTTAGGTATAATACGCCTAATTATGATTCGTTAACTAGCTAAATAATCTATATCATTAAATGTACCATCACATCATAATTCCTAACCCAAAACTAGCATAATAACATATCAATAATATAATTAAGCTTAGTCTAAGCGAAGAGTAATCCTAGCCTAATTAGATACCGAAGAAAGCCAAATGAAATCTAATAAATCGAAGATTTTCCCTTCCAAGAAGCTTCTGCATGATACCACGCTATAAAAATAGTGATCTACGCATTAATACGAGAACAAAAATACCCATATTGTATTTCTATGCTTTGGATTCAAAGTTATGTTAAAATTTCATGTGGGGCCCACTATCAAAATCGCACATCCAAACCATCAACACTTCTCCCTATGCTCAAGGATCATTTATCCTCAAGAATAGATAAATTTTGAGCTCAAATGATATCAAATCAACCCATCTAGAAACTAGGGATTTGTGAGTAAATTGGCAAATTAACTAAAGAATTAAATGGAGACTTACATGGATTATAATGGGAAAATGATTATTCTGAGCTCACGAACACCTCATGATCACCTAAGATCCAATCTCCCAATTTCCACATTCCCTAGGGCTTTATATGCTCTTTGGACTTGTGAGAAATGGGAGAAAAATAAGTAGGGTCTGAAATAAACACCCTCCCAGGTGTCTCTTAAGTGTTCACCACTAAAGTTGTATAGGACCGCTAAAGTGGTACTTGGCGTGAGTCCGCCTACCGCTAAAGTGGGAAAGGCATCACTTAACTGACATCTGCTTTAGCAGTAGGCCTCAACTAAAGCAACATGGAGGAACTATCATCGTCGTTAAAGCCAACAGTTAACTACTAAAGCGGCATTCGCTTAAATAGATGCACCAACTGAGTCCATGCACTAGTAGAACTTAGATTTTTCCAAGATTTCACTAACCCCTCATAATTTATTTGAAATCCTGTGAATGCAAATAAACTATGCTAACCTATTAAATTTGATATTTTGAATTCAATGAAAACATCAAAATTCCTATTCATAGTCATTTTGATAAAATGTGTGCCCCACACCTAAGGGTCACTTTTACCAAATTCCACTCAATAGCCCAAAACAAGTTGGAAAGCCTTAGAACCCAAATTAAAGGTCGCTCGAGCCTAAAATCAACGTTCCAAAGATGGTGGAACTGTTAGAATTGGAAAATGATGGTATTAAATTAAATTTTATATCTGATAGATAATCCTTATTAGTAATTACTTCAAATAAGGAATTGGCTATATAAACTAAATAAACTGCTCGATAACTGAACTGTCAGCTCCAGCAAGTCAGAAATGACTTGGGGAAGCTATAGGAGAGATTTAAATGACAAAAAGTATGAAAAAGTAGAAAATGACCTAGAGGGTCATTACATTGAGCGACCACCACTTAAGCAACAAAAGATCCATTTTAGTGGTTGCACCAATTGAGTCCATGCACTAGCTAAAACTAGGTTTTTTCCAAGTTTCTATCGACTCCACAGGATTTAATCAAAATCACATGAATGCAAACAAATTATTCTACGTTATCAAATTCAACATTTAGGACTCAACATTGCCATCAAAATTTCAATCTAGAGTTATTTCAAAGAAATGTGGACCTACACACACAGGACACTTTTACTAAAATTCATCCAATAGCTCAAAATGAGTCTGAAAGCGTTAGAACACAAATCAAAGGTCTCCCTAGCCTAAAATTGGCATTTCAAAGCTGATGAAACTATTAGAATTAATGTTCGAGGTCGTTAACCTAAAGTTTACACACGATCCCTAATCCTTAATAGTGAGGACTTCAAAATAGAAAATTAACTCTAAAAATCAAATGAATTGTTCGATTATTGAACTGGCGGTTCTAGCAAGTCACTAATGACTGGCAGCTATAGAAAAGCTTTAAACTATGAAAAAAGTGTGAATATATATAAAATAATCAAAAAGGGTCTTTAGAATATGGTAATTAGTGAAAATAATATTTAGATAAAAGTTCATGTCACTATGAGAAATATAAATATGTTCTTGTGTTATTGCTTTTACTTTTGTACTTTTAATTTCTCAATATGTCTATTATATTATATGGAATACTTGATGTCAATAGGTTAATGTGATTGAACTTTGATAATTGCTAGATAAACTTAAGAATTATTTTTCATGCATAAAAAGCTAGTTAATGAGATAGATAATCTTATCAAACAATCATATTTGAGGATGATGCTAGGGATTAAAGATTTATCCGAAATACTTTGAAGAATATTTCCTTGTCAAGTCATTCTTCCTTCAATAAGATTTGGATTTAAAATAAATTATTTACATCTTGAGAATATATTTAATTACTGTAAAGTATACAAATCAAAATAGCTGGATTATAGTTATCTAAGATGTTATTTGAATCCAAGCTGATTGTGACTTATTCATTTGACCACTTGTCAATCGTATGAATGATATTATTGAATCAATTTAGAAGTTGATGTACGAATTGAGAAAAGAGTTCATTAAGATTTGATTTTTCAGTCACTACTCAAATTTGATGTGGAATGTTTTCACCGAAAGAAGGAAGGGCATTGAAAGAGAAATTGCAAGGAGTTTCTTGCAACTCTAAAGGACAAAAAATAAGGTAAGACTTTATGAAAATTATTTTCAAGATTTATTTAACAATTGTTGATTCTTCACTATGAATAATAAATATCAATAGTTACTATAAGATCTATAACACATTGAAAGTGTTCAAGATAAGTACAAGGTTAAATAAAAGAGAAGTTAATATATAAGTTAAAAATGGTGCAAGAGTTTCAAGATTATACTTATGTTGGAAAATTCTTACTATGTTCCTATATTTGTGTTGTACATTATTTTAGTTTTATGTTATTCAAGCAAGGTTCTTGGATTATTCTTAATAATAGTACATTCACTATTTTTATAACGATGTAATATATGTGAGTATCTATTTTCAATATGATATTTATGTCTTGCCTTATGTGAATGCTAATCCGATTATGCATGTTTCAAGTCTTAAGAGGAAAATAGATGATAAAATAATATAAACTTTGGTATATTAAGCTTTATCATATGATAGATAAGATATCTAACAAGTTAAACATGAAAATTTACCTTGAAAAATATGGTTTTGAATCATACATAACTTGTGAAATCTTATCTCAAAGTAAAAATAACCAAATCTTAATTTATTAAAATCATTGACAAAGCTTCCAAATTATTTAGACTAATTCATATAGATATTCGTAAGTCTATGAGAATCAAGCTAAGGGTAGATATTTTTATTCTATCACCTTCATTGTGTTATATTGTGTCTCTTACAAAACATAAATCTGAATCTCTTAAAATGTTCAAAAATTTTCATAATGGAGTTGAAAATAAACTTGTGAAAGCACAAAGATACTAAGTTTGATGGTTTGAATAATATGATAATTTATTAAACATCTCAAGGAGAATGAGATTCTCTCATGGTGAACACTTCCAACACTACCACAATAATATGGTTTATCAGAGAGATGGAATCAAACCATATCAGACATGGTGAGATCCTTATTGAGTTTTCTAATCTTTCAATAAATTTATGGGAATATGCTTTAGAAATATCAACATACTTAAATATTAAAACGTCCACTAAGTCATTGCTGCAATATCATATAAGATATGGAAGGAACATAAGTCACACTTTAACTAGTTAAAGTTCAGAGTTGTATCATTTATGTTTAAAGGTTGCAATTAATCTAATAAACTTGACTCAAGATTTGATAAGTGTAAATTCATTGGGTATCCCAAAGAGATTGTGGAATATGATTTATATCACCCCTCTAACCATAAAGTATTTGTGGCAACAGGAACAACCTTTTGAAAAAAAGAAATTTCTTTTAAAAGAAAATAATGGTATAGAAATAGAACTTGGTGAAGTTCAAGAAACTAACGAATCAACACAATAACAAAAACATGAGAAACAAATTGAGGAACCTTTATTGAATGTCTTGAAATTGACAAGCAAATTTTCATATACAATTTGAATTTTAAGAACATAATGTAGTTCACAATAGGTTAATGAAGTAGTTCTAAACCAAATTGAACAACAATCAAGTTCAATATAAAAGTGTACACGAACCTCTTAGAAATTTGTGGATAATTTCATGCACCAAATTGATTGAATCTAATGGTTAAAGTGATGTGTTATATGAGATTTATCATAATGATAATAATTCAAACACTTATGAAAGGTGATACAAAGTTCCATTTATGAAAGTTGCTAAGTTAACAAAAAAATTCATTTATTAACTAAAGCAAACGTTAAAGTTTAGAATGTTCACTTTAACAAAACAGTTAAAAAGTTTAACTATGCAAAGATAAACTTTGCATATACAAAAAGGTTAGTGGGAGCATAATTATCTTTTTAGTGTCATATATTGATGATATATGAATTTTATATATTGATATACCAGCATTATCAAAATTTGTCCATCTAAATAATATTTAAGAGAATCATAAAAGAAGTGGCCTATTTATTGAGAATAAAGATATATGGAGATAGATGATCTATAGATATAGATACAAAAAAATAGTTAAGTTTGTCTAGCAAATTTATTAATTAAAGCTATTAGTGCAAAGAAGTTTAATCATACATAAGTGAAAATTGAGAATAAAGTACATTAATGATTGATTCTAGTGCAAGTGGGAGATTGTACGGGGTGTAGTAATATACACTAGATTCAATCTTACATTTGATGATTTGAATATATTTTTATAAATATATGACATCTAATATTCTTTTTCAAAGTTATATTAAATTAATTGATTAATATAATAACTTCCTTGATACGCGCAAATTATAACTTTCTTACAAAAGTGTAAGCGGTTGTTGTCAAATATAGAACCCAACAAAGGTTAGGGTCGAATTCCATAGGGAATACTTGTCCAACTACGTAAGCTAATTTTTAATGGACTATTGTTCTAAAGTTCCAGAATAAAGGGGGATTTTAATATGTTAATAATATTCTTTGCATTCTTGTATCACACAGAGGTTCAGCTAATAAGAGTTAATGCAAGAATAATTTCAATGGGAATGAGTTAACTAGAGTTATGCTCACCAAAAATATTCAAACAGTTAGGGTTGTGAATTTGTTCTCAATTTCTAACTTCTAATTTTAATTGCAAGAAATATTGAATTCTATGAATTGCTCACTTGTTTCTCAACCTAATGGGTATTTCACCCTTTACTTATTTCGAACTTAATGGATTCATGTATTATTCAATAGAACTCTCATGAAGGTTGATCCCATTAGGGAATTAACCCTTAACCCAAAGGATAAATCCATGTATTTCATGTGAATCACCTCTTTTCCCAACATCCACTTTCTTGTTCAGGAAAGGGGTGTTCTAGGGCTCACTTCTCAAGTTTGCAATCAAGACATGTCATTATAATGAAGAGAGATTCATGCAATTTATATAGATGTTAGAAATTAAATGGATTCACAACCCCAAGAAGCTCTCTATATCAAGGCTCTCATAATCCTAGTTATGGGAGTTTAGCTGCTCATCTCCATATAAGATATCAAAGGCATATTGATGTTCATAAATAGCTTCAAAGGAGTACTTATAAAAGTTACAATATTGTTCTTCTCAATCTTTAATGGAAAATATGAAAATAATAATTTAGTTTCTAACTTCAAATCTCAAAGAAAGGTGTTACAATGCTCTCAATAGTGAAAAAAGTATGACAATATTGTCCAAAGTTACGAAATAAACCTAATACTTAATATTTATATGATTCTAGGAACTGGGGTTTAAAATTTAAACTCAGAATTATCGTTTCATACTTGATGGGTCAGGCGACAGTTCGTTGTTGAGGCGACGGTCCATCGCCTGGACTGTCGCTGGAGCTCTAGTAATACTGCATTCTATTTTTTAGAGATGGGTCATCGCAGGGTTGAATCTCTGTCGCCTGGACCATCCATTGCTTGGACTATCATGGGACTTCCAGTGACACTGTCTTCTGCTTCTAGGCGATGGTTAGGCTGACGGTCCATCGCATGGTCAACGGTCTGTCGCCTAAGTTGACCATGGTCAGCATCATCCACCCTCAATGGATCTAACTAGACCATGGCTAGCATCAGCCACCCTCAATGCATCTAACTAGACCATGGCCAGCATCATCCACCCTCAATGCATGCAAAGTAAGAACAAAAGAAGGAAAATACTTGTACAGCCTTTCAATCAGATGAGGCATCAGTCAAATGGTCTGAGGCTGTTTTGGCCTTGTCTTCAGTAACATTGAACCCGATGGTAGAGGGGTCCTCACATCAACATACTTCGGAACTAGAGGGATCTCACGATGAATAGGGTCAGAAATTGGCAACCTAACTGGGGCCAAACTGGTAGAAACACCTGTAGCTTTATCCTGTAGTCTCTTCTTCTGCCTTTTCTCTGTTCTCTTTGATTTCTTATGTTCTATCTATAGATCATAGTCTTCTCTCTCTTCTGGTGTCATGGCTTCAAGTTTTCTTTTCTTAGCTGCTCTTTTTCTATTTTTCTCGGTTTTTTTATCTGTCTCTACTACCTTTTTACCCTTGTCTTTATCATTGTCCCCATTAAGTCAATAATACCTTCATTCTCATCACTTGCAATCTAGGATGGATCAAACATGGGTTGTTGTGGCTGCCGATTTAGTTCTGCTATATTTGTCTGGGCCTGTTTAAACTTCACCATAAATTTGGCAAAATCCGAGAATGGATATGGTATACAGCTTTTTATTGATTCACTCCTCCATATCATCCATTCTTATCTGGATGTTTCTTAAAGGACGTACTGCTGCCTCTACAATTCTTTTAACAAAGGGTTTGATATCCGCCCCCCATATAGCTAACTGCTTTTCAAACTTTTTTTGGGCTCGGACCGACTTTGAAAAGTTCTCCTAGTTTAGCCTATATTCAGAATATTAGGGCGAGGCTGACGCAAAATCTGCAGTCCCACTCATAGACATCGAAGCTAAACCTGCAAATATGGTAGGAGGCACATATGTAGTTAGAGGTAATGGTATACCTGAAGGAACCTCTGATTATTCAAGAATTGGTTCTAATTGAGTCTAATGGGATGGAGGTCTATTGACTCTCATATCAAACCTTAAGTCATCCATTGTCTTCTGAATCTCTTATTTGTGCATTCCTCGGAGCTCATTATCAACTCTACAAATTAAAGGGACGTTTGCCTACCGGCATAAATTTCTGATAAGATATGGAAATGGCAGTGCAGTTGTGGTTTTGTAAGCACGGATAAATAATTCATCGGCAATAATATGGCCAAAATCTACAGTCAATCCCTTAATCAATATGGCAACAATCACAGCTCTATTGATTTTTAAGCGGTCATCACCACCTATTGGCATTAGCCTCAGTCTCATAATTGTCCACCAGAACTTGACCCTAAATCATAGAAAAGATATCTATTCCCGGGGGTTGTGTAACCATGCAGGCTCACCTTCCTCTACTAGTATTCTAGATATCCAAGGCCTTTGGTTGGTCTCCATTAACAATCGATGCTCCAAATCTGCCATTGCACCCAGTATCTAATATTCGGGCCCAAACAAGAATCTATTCATTGTACGATCTGAGATATCTATGTTGACTCCACGTACAGGAACTGTGTCTAGATTGTTCATGTCATTAACTGATACACCTAGGGGACAGTCTTTCTCCAGCAAAGCCAAGTAGTTGGCAAAAAACTCACGTACCAGATTAGGTTGATAGGTTCCGAGTGGCCTACTCATCTATGCCAACTCATATTCATTGAATCGGCACTCTAGTTCTAATACTCATGCAGTGTTGTTGTCACAATCTGATGTTCCTCGAAATTAGATCTCTTTACTTCCAACCTGTCCGTTTTCTTAAGCCTTTCATAGAAATGATCCCGAGCGCCTTCAACCTGACATCTGATTTCCTCCCACAATTATGGGTCCTTGCGTCGAACCATGTTTGGGTCCTCCTATTCAAGAACATCCTCTTGGATGGGGTTAGATATTTTAACCTCGTCCTCAATTAGGTTTAAGCTAGGGCTAATGTTTCAATTGCTTTCACCCTCCTTTTCAGACTGGGAGGATAAAGAAATCATCTGACGTCTTTATCGAATATTGTATGTCGGTGCGTCCAAACCCTGTGATGGCTCTTGCCTGGCTATTTGGCCTCTACCTCTGCCTCTAGTTGGTGGTAGTTTATTTTCCATATCACTTATAAGTGAAGCATTTATTAGTTTACAAACTCAAACCATAAGAAAGAAAAAATTTTGACCAGCACGGGTTGGGTGATGGTCCATCGAGTCTGCAACGGTCCGTCGACCCCAACCATCGAGTTGATTTAAGAAGCATCAATTCTGGGGTAGCTTTGACAGCTTCAAGAGATGGTTCATTGGGGTTTTGATGGTCCATCGTACAAACCATCGCCTGCACTTTTCAAATTTGAGCTTTATTTTGGCATTTTGTCGAATACCTGGCATACACTCATTTTAAACATGATTTTCATGGCATTTATGTCAATAATACATCATAATTTTTTGCTATTTTTGGTCCATGGGCTACTTAGACTTTATCCAAGGCAGTGTTTATCAGGTTTCAACTTAATTCAGACCCACACAGTATCAACAAGAGAAGAGATAATTATTTCAATATTATTGCCTTCACATACTTCATTTGCTCCTCATGTTGAATAAAATAGAGAGTGATGAAGAGATCATACCTTAGTAATGTTGTACTTGGTCACTACTCTGACTTGCACACTAAACACAGAATAACAGATGAACTTTTGCTTCTATGAAAGACTTTGTTTTGCTTGTGATGAAAAGATAAAAAGACGAAATAGAGTTTAAATAGATGGGAAAGGGAAGAGGAGAAGTTTTAAAAGAGAATGAAAAGACTCAGATACGTTGAATGCATGGAAAATAAATAGTCTCAGGCACTTAAACAGTTGAAGCATTAATTAACCACTATAAATTATCCATTAAAAACCATTTAGGTCGGATAAGGATGAAAAATTCAGTAACTGAAATTGATCCGACTTGACCAGCTCAACTAGGGTTAAGTGCGACGATTCTTCGTCGGTGCAACTATCTGTTGGATGGCCCATCGCACCTTATAGTAACCTTATTTTACAAATCATTGGTGACGGTTTGACCGATAATCCTTCGAGCTTGCGACGGTCCGCCGGTCAACCTGTCGCTACTTTCCAGTAACCTGGTTTTTAGTATTTGTTGCAACTATTCCCAACAACGATCTATCTAGGTAGCGATGGTCTGCCAGTTGGTCCTTCGGTCGCCCCCAACTCTTTTAGCTTCTAATTTTCTGCACTATCATACCTGCACACTTACATGAACCTTTCATCTTGCACAAAACAACCAAATAACTTAAACTAATATTTTACAACAACACAATGTAGGTTGCCTCCCACTAGCACCTGATTTATCATTGTGGCACGACTCAGTTATCTCGATTACTCAGACTTTATCGAGATAGATGGTAGAAATATTCTTTTTTGAGTCCATTGGACCGATATACAGTTTCACACTTTGTTCATTAACCTTGAAGACACTTCCATCTTTATTTTCAAGTTCCACTACTCCAGATGAGTAAACCTGGTTAACTTTAAATGGGGCCAGACCATTTAGATTTGAGTTTTCCTGGAAAAGGTTAAGTCTGGGGTTAAAAAGGAGCACCAAGTCACCTTTTTAAAAATCTTGCTTTTCAATTCTGCAGTCATGGTACTTCTTCATTCTTTCGTTTTATAGATCAACTCTTTCATAAACTCCGAGATGAAAATCATCCATCTCATTCAGTTGCCCCAGTCTCATATCAGTTGTCTCATTCCAGTTCAGGTTAAGCCGTTTTAGTTCCCGCAGTGCTATATGCTCCAGTTCAATCGGCAAATAAAACGCCTTGCCTTAAACGAATTGGTATGGTGACATGCCAATAGGTGTCTCGAAAGCGGTTTGATATTCCCATAAGGTATCGTCCATCTTCCTAGACCAATATTTCCTGCTAGCATTTACAGCCTTGGTAAATATAGCCTTAATTTCCCGATTAGAGATTTCCACTTACCCACTGGTATGTGGGTGGTATGGGGTAGCCACCTTATGCTGCTTAACTCTATATTTTTTCAAGGCGGCTCTGAATAATTTGTTGCAAAAGTGTGATCCTCCATGCTTATGATGGTACGTGGTACCCCAAAGCGAGAGAAGATATTTCTCTTTGAGAATGCAACAACCTGCTTTCCTTTATTATCCGCTAAAGCCACTATCTCGACCTATTTTTACACGAAATCAACGGCGACCAATATGTACTTCATCCCAAATAAGCTCACGAAGGGACCCTTGAAGTCAATGCCCCAGACATCAAATAATTCTACCTCTAGCATTTAGACATTGGTATCTCTTGGTTCTTTGAGATAGACCCTTGCCTTTGACATTGATCACATCTCTTCACGTCTCGTAGGTATCTTTGAATAAGGTGGGATAATAGTAGCTGCTCTGAAGCACTTTTCTTACAGTTAGATCACCTGTATGGTAACCTCCAACTGGGGAAGTATGACTTATTTCCATATACTCAACATATCTACTTCTGGTGTGCACTGCCTAATAATGCCATTTGCATACCACGAAAACAGATACGGATCATCCCAGAAATAATGTGTCACGTCATGGAGAAACTTTTTCCTTTGATGAAAGGAAAGATTCTTCGACATTACTTTACTTACCACTTAGTTCGCGAAGTCATCATATCAAGGTACTTTTTTTAGCACTGCAGCCAATATTTTGTCATCCGAAAAGGAATCTTCAATCTCTAGCTTGTCCTTGACTGCCTGCTCGTCTTCAAGTCTGAATAGGTGATCTGCCACCTAATTCTTACATCCCTTTCGATCCTTGACTTCCAAGTCAAATTCCTGAAGTAGCAATACCCACCGGATCAACCTTGGCTTAGCATTCTTCTTCATTAAGTACCTCAAGGCAGAGTGATCAGTGTGCACCACTACCTTGGTACCTAACAAATATGCCTAGAACTTCTCAAAAGCATACACAATAGCTAGAAGTTCTTGGTCAGTCACAGTATAATTCTTTTGAGCCCCATTTAGGGCCTTGCTTGCATAATATATCGAATGGAACAACTTCTCTTTCTTTTGGCTAAGAACAGCTCCAAGTGCCACTCCACTGGCATCACACATAATCTCGAACGACTTCGCCCAATCAAGAGCAAAAATAATTGGAGCCTCCACTAGTTTCAGCTTAAGGCATTCAAAAGCCTTACTGTAGTCATCATCAAAAGTGAACTTAGCCTCCTTCCCCAAGAGTTTCCAAAGCGGTTTTGCAATCTTTGATAAGTCCTTTATGAATCTATGATAAAACCCTGCATGATCGAGAAAGCTACGTACCCCTTTGACTGATATAGAGGGAGGTAGTTTCTCAATCACTTCAACCTTTGCCTTATCTACCTCAATTCATTTAGCAAAAATTTTGTGACCAAGAACAATGTCCTTCTTCACCATGAAGTGGTATTTTTCCCAGTTAAGGACAAGGTTGAACTTTTCATATCGCTACAACACTCGACTAAGATTCAGCAAGCAGAGCTCAAAAAAATCACTGACCACCAAGAATTCATCCATAAGCACCTCCAACGTGTCTTCAACTATATCAGAAAATATCGACATCATACACTGGTGAAAAGTGGCAGGTGAATTACACAAATTAAAAGGCATCCACTTAAAAGCAAACGTACCATATGGGCACGTGAATTTTGTCTTTTCCTAGTCTTCAGGAGAAATAAAAAAAATTTTGTAACCAGAGTACCCAGCTAAAAAACACTACCATCCCCTTCCCGCTAGGCGATCAAGCATCTGATCGATGAATGGCATTGGGAAGTGGTTCTTTAGTGTCCATGAGTTAAGTTTTCTGCAATCCATACACACCCTTCACCCAGTAACAGGCCTGAGTAGGATCAACTCATTTTTCTTAATAGCCACAACTATGATGCCCCATTTCTTAGGCATGCACTGAATGAGACTCACCCATTTACTGTCTGAAATGGGGTATACCACCCCTGCGTCTAGCCACTTGATGATTTCTTTCTTCATCACCTCTTACATAGGTGGGTTTAGACGACCCTGGTGCTCAATATTCGGTACACAATCCTCCTCTATATTTCTACAATATACCAGGAGGAATGTTGATGATATCTACAATCATTCAACCATTAGCCCTCTTATATTTCTTAAGAATAGAGGTGAGGGCTTCCACTTGTTCCTCACCTAAGTCACCACAATAATAATAAGCAGTATATTCCCACTACCAAGGAACACATACCTCAGATGGATTGGCAACTCTTTCAGCTCCAAGGTAGGTGGCTCTCCTATAGAAGGCTTAGAAGGTGGACTTAGATGATTTTTCAAGTCCAAAACCAACTTCTTAGGTGCATATAAATAAGGCCCTATGCCCATTAAGTCATACACAGTATCCTCATAATCTTCAATACCGTAATGATCAAAATTCATCAATACAGCGGCTAAAGTCTCCACAAAAAATTTTTATTCTATAAGAACTTCCTGCTCCTCCTCATAATAGACATCCATAATAGAGAACACGCTCATATCTGTAATCATCTAACCAATAGCCCTCTTATATTTCTTAAGAGCAGAGGTTAGGGCTTCTAACTGTTCCTCACCCAGGTCACCATAATAATAACAAGCAGTGTATTCCCACTGCCAAGGAACACATACCTCAAATGGATAGGAACCTCTTTCAGCTCCAAGGTAGGTCGTTCTTCTATAGAAGGCTTAGCAGGTGGAATTAGAAAATTTTTAAAGTCCAAATCCAACTTCTTGGGTGCATATGAATAAGACCCCATGCCCATTAAGGCACACATAGTCTCCTCATAATCTTCAATACCATCATGATCAAAATTTATCAATATAGCGGCTAAAGTCTCCACAACAAATTTTTCTTCTATTGGCACTTCCTGCTCCTCCTTATAATAGACATCCACAATAGATAACACGCTCATATCTTTATGATGTTTCATGGATAGGCATACATCGAATGGAACTACCTCATCATTCATTCTAAATAGTAGCTCATTCGCCCTTAAATCAATAAGTATGCTCCCGGTTATGAGGAAAGGTCGACCCAAGATTATGGGCACCTCAAAATCGACCTCGCAATCGAGAATGACAAAATCATCCAGGAATAAGAAACTAGGCACCTTTATTAATACGTTATATAGAATCCCCATGGGCTTTTTTACAAACCTGCCGCCATAACTAGCCTCATATTTATAGGAGTAGGATCCCCCAAAACTAATTTCTTATACACAGTAAGCGGAATCAAGTTTATACTAGCTCCTAAGTTACATAAAGCTTTTGAAAAATCAAGAGACCTAATAGTGCACAGGATGGTAAATGATTTCGGGTCTGCCTTCTTCTGCACTAAAGACCTTGTGGAAATAGCACCACAATAATGGAGATTGTCCACCGACTCATAGCTAATCGTCCTCTTCTTCGTGACAAGGTATTTCATAAAATTCACATACCCAGGCATTTGTTCCAATGCCTCCACCAATGGCAAACTGATCATCAACTACTTAAGCATAGCCATAAATTTGCCAAACTTTTTGTCGTTGGCCTTCTTCTTCAATCGATGGGGAAATGGAGGAGGTGTTTTTGGGAGAGTGGTAATCACTACTTCAGTCTCTTTTACCTTGCTCTTATACAACTTATCAACCTACTGATGGTTGGATGGTGTATCATCAATAAACTTATTCAGTTTCTTAGACTCCACTAGATGATTAATTTTTGTTTCTTCAACATCACTTGCCACAATATCAACCATAGGCTTGCCCACAGGAGGTCTTGCCAATACCTTACCACTCCTAGTGGTAACTTCCATACATAAACCATCCTTTTTTGGTAGGGTGCCACTCTTTCTTTGATTAAATATAGTAGACAGTTAGTTTATCTACTGCTCTAACTATTTTATCAAAGTAGAGTGTGAATCAACCAACTGATTAATCAAGGATAAATCACTTTTTACCTCAGCCACCTCAGTATTGGTTGCTTCTACTCCCATTCATAACTTATCCATCATGTCCTCCGTGGACATCTTCCTCGAACTAGTTGCAATAACCTCATGGTTTCTAGGAGAAACATACAACCCGCTCATGTCATTCTTATTCTTCTAATTGTCTTAGTCGCGGTCCTTATAGACAAATTTTTCATAATATTTCCGACCTTGGTTTCCTTGTCCACCACCTCCGAAACCTCCCTAATTGTTTAAGTAATTGTCTTCCTTCTCAGAATCGGAGTCAGCCCTTCCCTGTGATGTTACATCTTTAACCCTCTCTATCTTTATCGATAATAAGTACTTAGTGAGAAGATCCATCTTTATTTACATGTGAGCTATGTCCTATTCATATTCTTTTTTCGTCTGCATCTGCTCTACGGTCATGCTAATAGATAGAGTAGAGCTTGCTACCTCAGAATCGCTGGTATGCCAATCTCTACTTTGTTTCATCATACGATCAAGAATCTCATCTACTTCAAGAAAAGTGAGATCTATGAATGCGTCACCTGCAGTATTATCTACTAATGGCTTCGTCACAGAGTTCAAGGCCCGATATAAGATCTCTATCAGGTAGACATTAGTCATCTGATAATTTGAACACTGCATAAGTTTCTTCTTGAAACTCTCCCAAGTCTTATGGAATACCTCAATTGGAAGTTGTCTGAAGTTGCTGATCTAATCTCTCAACTGTGCACTCTTGAGCGACCGAAAGAACCTTTCTAGGAAAGCATCTTTCAGTTACCTCCAGTTGGTAATAGAGTCAGGAGTTGGCCCATTCAACCATAAAGTTGCCTCCCCAGATAGAGACAATGAAAACAGCCATAATCGAATAGCATTTTGTCTAACTCCTGGGTTGTCAAATAATTTGAATGTTGAGATAAAATTAACTAAATATATATTTGGGTCATCACCCGCAAGTCCACTAAATAGCTCTTTAAGATACAATAACTGAATCATAGTGCTCGTGATATTAAACTTGGCTCTGGGTGCTAAGGGCGAAGGAATAATAAACCCTGTTGCACCAGCTCCATCCAAGTCATCATCATCATCTTCTAGATTAAATTACATAGCCTAGCTTTCTGGTCTCGCCCTAACAGGGTGATTTCTATTGACATTCATATTTTCCAGTGAAGGCACATTATCTGCATGCCTTGGGTTGATCGGATTTAATAAATCATCATTACCCAGATCATTATTATATGGATTTAGTTGTCAGCCTGCATTGTCCACATTCTACTGGTTCACTTGTGCAGCTGCCAAGGAAGCTAGTCTAGCTGCTTCATGCTGACAAACTACTCTCTCTGGGTCCTGTTGACTATCCATTCTGCCAATAAGTTGAGGTTTTGGATGAATAGGTAATAAAGGTTTACTTTATCTTCATGTACTTAGCATACATGATGATCAACCTGCACAAAACAGAAACAAAAAACAAAAATTAAAATTTGGGAAACTTTAACCAAAGGTTAATTAACAATCATAGACTTAGACAACCATATTCCCCGACAAAGGCGCCAAAATTTGATACGCCCAAATTACAACTTTATTATGAAAGTGTAAGTGGAAATTATCAAATATAGAACCCAACAAAGGTTGGGATCGAATCCCACGGGGAATACTTGTGCAACTAAGTAAGTTGATTCTTAATGCACTGTTGATCTAAGGTTTCAGACTAAAGAGGGGTTTTAATATGTTAATAATATTTTTTCATTCTCGTATCACACAGAGGTCCAGCTAATGAGAGCTAATGCAAGTATAATTTCAATGAGAATGAGTTAACTAGAGTTATGCTCACCAAGATGTTCAAACAGTTAGGGTTGTAAATTTATGCTCGATTTCTAACTGTAATTTCAATTGTAAGAAATATTGAATTCGAAGAATTACCCACTTTTCTCAACCTAATGGGTATTTCACCCTTTACTTCTTTCAAACTTAAAGGATTCATGTATTACTCAATAGAACTCTCATGATGGTTGATCCCGTTAGGTCATTAACCCTTAACCCAAAGGGTAAACCCATGGATTTCATGTGAATCATCACTTTTCCCAATATCCACTTTCTTGTTCAGACAAGTGATGTTCATGGGCTCACTTGTCAAGTTTGCAACCAAAAGATGTCAATATAATGAAGAGAGATTCATGTAATTTAGATAGATGTTAGAAATCAAATGGATTCACAACCCCATGCAGCTCTCTACATCAAGGCTCTCATAACCCTAGTTATGGAAGTTTAGCTTCTCATCTCAATATAAGATGTCAAAGGCATATTGATGTTCATAAATAGATTCAAGAGAGTACTTACAAAGGTTACAATACTGTACTTCTCAATCTTTAATGAAAAATATGAAAATAATAATCAGATCTTAGTTTCTAGCTTCAAATATTAAAGAAAGGTGTTACAATGCTCTAGATAGAGGAGAAAGTAAGATAATACTATCCAAAGTTACGAAATAAAACCTAATACTTAGTATTTATATTATTCTAGGAACTGGGGTTTAAAATTTAAACTCGGAATTATCATGTCATGCTCGATGGGTCAGGAGATGGTACATCGCTGAGGCAACAGTCTGTCACTTAGACCATCGTTGAAGCTCCAATAATACTGGATTTTGTTTCTTAGCGATGGGTCGGGAAACGGTTTATCGCAGGGTTGACGTTCCATCACCTGGACCATCACAGGACTTCCGGTGACACTACCTTCTACTTCTGGGTGACGGTTAGGCCAACGGTCTACCGCATGGTTGACAGTCCATCACCTAAGTCGTCCCTTGTCATTTTTCTCTTGTTTTGCCCAATTTTTCTAAGTTATTCTTCACTCTCCATTCTTGTCCTGAAAACACAAAAGTCCAATGTTAAATATTATAATAGTTGCTTGAAAACACACAATTATCCTAAGAAAAAGGCCTAAATATTTTGTCAAAATCTGGAAAATCAGTCCTTAATTGAGTTTGAAACTTGATATAATGTTAGAGATCATGATGATTAGAGTGTCATGTTTCTTATAACTTAATCTAAAATTGTTCTTGATTGTAGGATTACTAATTAGGACACTAGTGATATGATTATATCAATATGTATGTGGTGGTCTTTATAAAATAAATATTAGTTGATCTCATTAACTAAATCACATTCATAGATGATGCATATAGAGATATGGTCATTGAACAGACTCACTGGATGATTCTTAATTATTGGATTACCATAAACTATCACTAGGATATTATCTTGAAAAATGTGATGTAAGAGTTTTCTTTGACCTAAGATCATCATAGTAATTAATAAATTATTTATTATACTTTGATACTGGACATCCATGTTTATACGAAAAGAATAGAAAGGATATTGGGTATAATTTAATGCTTGTAGAACTAATAATTGGTGTAAGATGGAATCTGTCAACTCTTGGTAATGAGTTTAAGCTCTATGTTGTCATGTATTATAAACGACTAAGCAAGACCTTGGCTGGGCCAATTGAATAGTAGAAGGAAAGAGCTTCTTAGGTCATTCAATAGTCGATTATAATCTGACATAAACACATGATTGATTACCTATTGAGATTTGACAGTCAAATTATATCCTACGATGATCCCGAGCTAAAAGGATAGAATAAAATACTACATTATTCTTTTATAGGTTCTTGAGAGTAAATTGTATAGCACATGATATTCGATCGTTAAGTAGTATTGCTAGACGCCAACCTTGATTAGTATATTGATATGATAAATATTACAACCGGCTTAGTTTTGAACTTGTAGGATAGCACACCAGCGAGTGTTCTTATGATTATTAATGGATTAATTATTTTGTTATTTGATAAATAAATTGAAGAATTTGATTCAAATAAATAATATTTAGTCCAAATGGAATATTATTCACCAAAAATATAATTAATATTGTCAATAATTTGAATATTTTATATCAAGTATAGAAAATTAAATTATATCTCTTTATTGAAATATACATACATACATATATATATATATATATATATATATATATATATATATATATATATATATATATATATAATATATTAAAAGTGTGAAGACCCTTAGAAAGTGATTTAAATTTTTTGTCCTTTATTAAAAATCTCCGCAATAGACAAAATCGTCTTTTTATTATTTTCTTTAATTTGTTATTTAATATATAATTTTTAACATTAAAGAATCCTAAACATTATAAGATAAAAGTATATTTGATAAATTAAGTAGTCCTAAAATATATTGTAAGAGATGAATAATATGGGAAAAAAGTATTAGCAGAATTAATTAATAAAGACTCTTAAAAAATAGTAAGAGGTGAAATATATAATTAGGAGTTATATGTGATTTTGCAAATAAAAATTTTTTTGCTTTTGGTAAAATAAAAACTAACATACTTTGGCAAAACAAAAAAATTCTCGAAAAATATTTGTTAAATCTAAAAAACTATCGTAAATGCTACCATATATGCCAAACCTTGAAAATCAACAACCAAATGCATACTACCATCAATAATTTGATAATTTATTTTTTTACTTTTTGCAACAGAATAATTAAAAATTTTCATATTTAGATAACCGTTTTTTAGAGAAAAAAATTTTGGACTTCTATAAATTGAGTTTTCCCCTACAACAATATAACAATATAAGGTATATCCTTATAACTACTTTTTTATGAGCTCTGAAGGTGTCGTCTATATCATATTGTTCTAATGTCTCAATTATCATATTATTTAGTTGTAGTTTCTGTTCTGTTCAAGTCTATATTATATAAAATGAATGTTAGGTCGGACTTTAAGAATTTTTTTGTGTTAAGGTTAGGTTTAATAATATTGTTGTAATGTATCAATTATTGTACTATCTGTAGTTTTTTTCTGTTTAATACATGTGGTAGATTAACGTTTAATCAGGCTTTGATGAATTTATTTGTAAATGTTAGACTTTAATAGTATTGTTCTGATATATAGATTATTGTATTGTTTTATTATATAGTTTATAGGTGATAGATAAATAGTCAGTCAGGCTTTGAAGGATTTTTATGTAAAAATTTTAGGTTTAATCATATTGTTTTATTGTAGATTTTGGTCTATTATAGTCTATTATTTTTGCTATAGCTATTTTATGATAGTTCACGTCGTAGGAGACAATCAAGATACTACCACTTCACGCATGTCTGGATGCATAAAGCAGCCTATCTTCGGTCTTTAACTACTTTTTAATAAATTATTTTCTTCTATATTTTTTATGTCGATTGATGGCTTGACATGAAACACACGTGGAATGCATGTACACTTGACTAGTATGTGTGTGTGAGATATATTTAGTATTTATTTATATAAGGTAGGTAAACAAGTAATTGTTTGTGAAAATTGGTTAGTCCATAAAGGACCTCATGTACAAAGTTCAAGTCCCAAAAGGACTATTGCTATTGGAATTTGGTTGCAAATTTTCAGTGAAGAAAATTACCAAATAGTTAAATCCAATTTGGAATTGAATTTGATTATGAAAAGTCATAAAATCGTTCTTGGACGTCTGGCATAAATTTCAAATTCGGAATTGGATTCTAATTTTCAACTGGAAGATTTTCCATAAAAACATAATTATGGAATTAAAATTTTATCCAAAGTAAAGTATTACCCCAACCAAACTAGAAAAATGATTATAGGTGATTTTATATAAAAGATGATGAAAAACTTTCATAACACAAGTTACATGAAAAAAGTTATCATTGTAATACAAGTTACATGAAAAAAGTTTTCATTGTATCACAAGTTTTATGAAAAGGTTCATGAACAAGTTTATAAAAAAAAGTTTTTTCATTATGAGAAAAGTTTTTGTTATGAAAAAGGTTCTTCATCGTGAGAAAGGTTTTCATTATGAAAAAGATTTTTACTACGGAAATAGTTTGTGAGAAAAATACTCTATTGAAAGTGTTTGAGTTCAATACCAAATCAAGAGAGAAAATACTATTGACAAGAAAAGTCTTTCTTGTTCTGTTTGTTGGTTGAGATTGTTGCGAAAAGTTTCTACACAATATTTGTAATTCAATTTGTTCAAGAGTTTCATTGATCAAGGAATTGATAGTAAAAGTTGATCTAGGTGTGGATACGCATAGAGACTTTGTACTATCGAAGAGATTTTGTGTTATGACTATCATCACCAGATTTATCTTGAAACCAAATATTTAGAAGTTAGTAAATTTTAAACACAAATAGATCTGTTTAGGTTGTTTTTTATCTTCTGTTGTGTGTTACACACACCCTGCAACCCTATAATTAGGATATCACCTTTCTCTCTGGTTGAACTCTAATAGGTTGAGAGTCTTTTCCATTACCTTGTTTCTTTTATTTTCAAGCATGCTTAACAGTTTTAACCACCCTAGGAGAGAGATCTGCATCCTTGTATATTTGCTTCTCCTACAATCTTAATTACTAATGACATCACCACCTTATGAGTGAGAACGTTATTTAATGTTGCATTAGGTGATTCTGTTAGACCCATCCACACGTAAGACTCCTCTGATTGCACTAGTGATGGGATTTTAGTAACTGTTATGTTGTCATCATCTAATACATGTATTGTTGAATCCCTATTACTGGCTTGATTTTCAATGACCATTTTAATATTCTCATCCTTATTTTGGTGTGAATGTTGGTCTGAATTAACATTATGATCATCTTGATTTTCAAGACTCATATTTAGAGTAGCTGGTTCTGGGAGAGTAGAATGATCCTTTGCACTGACTACCACCTCCTTATTTGTACTGCAACTCTTATCCCCATCTTTTATATCATAAACTTTTTCCTCCTTTTGGACATTATTACTGCCCGACTTTTGTCTACTCTTTGAATTGCAAGGTTTCTAGATATGCTGGGAATGGAGCAAGAAACAGTACCGTTTCCTTGATAGTTAGTAAAGACATAGATACAGTACTAGCACTTGAGGAATGTGGTAGAGGATGTTAAAAAAGACAACTGGCCAACCTTAGAAACGGGTTGACCAGTGACCGGAGTGGCCATTTCCACTGGTAAGATAGGTTTTCAAAGGGTTGCAATTAGGTAGCTCATGAGTCAGATGTTAAGAAAAGTTGACCAGCCAGCCTTGGAGGTTGTAAGATAGTTCTTGGAGGTTGTAGGGCTTTCACTTAATTTGGCTATAAAACTCAGATTTTAAACTTATCTCATGTTTATTTTATTTATATTTAATTTCTTCTTATCACGCAACTTAAAATGAATTGATTAAATGTATTGAGTTCTCCTACGGGAAATGAAACTGTCACCACGATTGGCTAGATTTTTGTATCGTGACAGTTCCCGTTTAAAAGATCACTTGAGAGAAAGCCATAGATGAAGCATAGCGACCAACATCATGTTATTTTGTCTTGCAAAAGAAATGAGTATAATACAAGCCATGCCTCGTACCACCAAAGGTCATTCCCAAAGACGATCATCATAAGTGATTGTCGTATTAATAGTGAGCAAACTTTTATAATACCCACATTTCATTCATATTAATTGTCCACCTTATTATAACTATTTATTTTAAATTACATATTAATTTATCAAATTAAGATAAAATTAATTAGAATTTTCTCATTTTACACCTTCAATTAATCTATATCTATATCTATACTATCTTAAAAGCACCAACTCAAAAAACTTAAAATAAAATTACTAAAATACCCCTAACTAAAATAATCAATTATTTAGAAACAAAATATGCTTAAACCTCACTACTGCACTACAAAGGGATGCAACTCCTCTGTGTAATTCAAATAGGTACGTATAACAGGATATGTATCATTACCTTATCAAATATCAGTTAATTTGAAAATAGTACGAGTCTTTAGAGAATAATCACAAACAGCCAAATCATAGACACCAAAAAGTTGTGTGGGATATATATTTCTTGTTCATGGTGTTTTATGTATGTTTGGGGGACTGCCCACTATAGTTCGGATACTGATAAAGAAAACAGCGGATATTTGGTTTGGAACAACTTCCTCAGCTTTCTGTTAAGGTTTGTATAATGGTTAAGTCAAAATTCGTCTTCAAATTTCACCACTTCTTTCTGGCACCGATGCTGCCTATATGGTGACGGCTTGATCAGTCAGTCATAATTTCTATTCAATTTCATGCAGATTCGTTACTAAATGCTTCAATTCGTTAAGCGAATCAATAAACTGGAGTGTGATTTGAAGGCTTTTATAGTTGTTGTAGATAGTAAGATGAAAAATAGGGTTCTGGTGCAGCACTACGATAAGAGGTCGGCACAGATTCATATATAGAGACCTCATTATGAATGAATTAAGTATTCATTTTTTTCTAATGGAAACAAATATTCAGTATATACATGAGTCAGAAATCCTATGTTGCATAAAATTTCTTTAATTTGGGGGGTCCATGTTTATATGACATCAAATATAAATAATTTATTTTGCTTTATAAATTTCTTATTGACAAATTTAGTAAGTGATTTCAAAAGACAACCTCTAAGTTAGATACATTTGAATTTGCACTATTCATTAGTCTAATATAAGGTATATTGATTGATTTAGTAGCTCGGTGCTAAATTTAGTATTAAGTGTATATGCTTATGTCTAATGGTTAGGAATAAAAAATATACAAAATAAACATTTTCTTACATTAGAATTCGAAGTCCAAAAATCTGAAATTTATAAAAGATAAACCTAAAATTCAGTATGTAATTCTAAAATATAAATCAACAGACTAAATAAATTTAAATTTTGATGTGGATTGCAATTTATCCAAATTACACCTAGCTGTAACTAGAACAAATGAAAAGAACATACACCAAAATATTATTGTAATCAACTATTAGGTGAGATACACACTTTGTGTGGTTGTAACTTATAGAATGAAATAAGAAAATTAATCACATTATAAAATTAAACTTTTTATTTTATCCAAGTAGATTTGGATGATATCCAAACACCTTATGATCCACAATGAAAATCACATAAACATGTAATTCATTTTTCACATATAATTATTTGTTCAAATCATTATGTTATAATACATTTTATAAAATTATATACTACATGAATCATCATACACGTGCAACGCACGTATCGCAAAACTAGTATTTCTTAAAAGCCTAAACAAATTTATAAGTTCAAACAAAGTTTTTTTTTTTCAAAAGAGTGGATAAAGGATATATTAGTAAGAGTACTTGGCTTATTTATGATTTTCTAGAGGACATGCAAAGGGATTTTCTAGAGGACATGCAAAGGGATTTTCTAGAGGACATGCAAAGGGAAAAGAGGATAACTAATATAAAATAGAGGAAGCAACATATTATAAATATAAATCCTTAATGGGTAATTTATTGGCATAATCGTAGGGGCGAACAAAATCGAGCTACAAATCGTACCAAACCACAAATTGAGTCAAACAGGAAAAAAAAAATTAATAGTGGTTTGGTGTTGGAAAAAAAAAATCTTGAATATACTTTATTTGGTTTGTTTTAACTAAAAAAGGTCAAAGCGAACTAAACCAACCCAACATTACATTTATATAATATTTGACAATATGTAATACATAAAAATATTTACTATGATGTAATTTATTAATGTTTCTTAAACTTTTTCATTGTTTCTTCTTTCAACATATTATTTCAAGTTTAAACTTAGAATTCGACTAGAACAATAAATTTTTTAGCTCAGATATTAATAACTTAAATAATGTTCAAATTAATATTAATGCCAACAAAATATTCAATTAAATACTAGGAATGACAATAATATTGAAAATCAATTTTTTAATTTTGCATAAATACAAAACTTAAATATATTTTTCTATTAATATTTAGTTATGTAATTAATACTCACTAGGCTTCTTTTAACATGACTTAATATTTATAATTATGATTATTTTGACTATAACTTATCAATATGAAATAAAAAAAATTTTATGCGGTTTTATTATTATTTTTTGTTGAATAAGCACATTTTGTGTTATTTTTTTAATAAACATCTAAGATAGTTGTATCATACAAGGATTAAAGAAACATTTAAAGCCTAAGTTAACAATATATTTATACAAAGAATTTATCAAAAAAATCCGAAGAACTCAAGAAGATCAAAATATCCAAAAAATTTAAGGTTGAAAACAGCAAATTTTATTAATTTAATTTGGTTTATAGATTAAAAAATCAAACAAAAATTGTTTGATTTAATATTTAAAAGACCCAAACCAATCCGTGGATTCATGTACACCCCCAACGCATAAGGTATTCTTAGATGTGAATTATAATAATATCATATACACCATCTTAAATAAAACTAGTCTAATACATGCAAAAATAAATTGTTAAAACTATTATGACTTGTACAAAATAAACAAAACATCTAAACAAATTAAATTATTAACATTAATGGCCAATTTCACTAGCAGCTGATGTAAGGGGTCGTCTGGTTGGGAAACAAGCTATGCAGGAATTAGTTATATTGGGATTAGTTATCCTGAGATTACTTTTAAGTGGTTGATTGGTTTGTGGTACTAAAAATAATATGCATTGCAATCTTTCTAAGAATATATTGTTTGTTTACAAAAATACTCTTCACCTTATTTACCTTAATTATTTTTATGAAAATTATATTCATAGGAGAACTGATATTTCCACAAGTTTCTTCTTCTTGTTTGACGCCAAAACTTTTTCCACAAATTAACTTACAAAAAAACTTAATTACTAACATAATAATTATTAAGATATTGTGGAAAAAACTTAATGGCTGAAGTTTACGTATTACCATGGCATAATAATTAATAAAGCGGATATATCATAATAAGTAGTAGCTTACAAAAATTGATTTACAAAAACTGATTTATCCACAAGTTAAAACTTTTTGGCTAAATATCAATTTTGATTTTTATTCTATGTCGATAAATTGCATCAATCTTTTAGCGGCTTTGAGCTAAAAGTGACAAAAGAGTTTTAAAATGAGGTGTAGGTGATTCAAGTCTTAATAATTGAGTGTATATGGCAATTACTTTATTATGAATTAAGAAAGTTGGGTAAGTTTGAGAATAACTCACAAGTTTTTAAATTTACACTTTGATCCAAATGTTTACCTTATATAACAGGAAAATGAGGAAAAAAGTCGTGTTTCTCCCTCTTCCAAGTTTTTAAATTTACACTTTGATCCAAATGTTTACCTTATATAACAGGAAAATGAGGAAAAAAGTCGTGTTTCTCCCTCTTCTCATCCATTGTTGTTTTCTGTCTCTTAGCGATTTTTGTTGTTCATTGTTGCTGCTGTTTTATTCATCATCTTCTACTTCATTATCACCATCTTCTACTTCATTATCATGTTCATTTTCTTCTTCTTTTTGTTGACCATTGTTGTTGTTGTTGTTATCGCTACTGCTGCTATTTGATCAATTTCTGAGGTCAAATTTGGTTTCATACATCACTTTCCACTTTGGCATTACTTCACAGGAGACTTTGGAAAGTCAAATTATGATTTTTAGTTGAATTTGTCATCTGAGTAACTGTTATTGTGCTATTTTTTCAACGATAGATAGCACGCGAACATGAATGCAACATAAGAGACATCTGTTTAAACAAATCAATCATCTGCTGTAATAGATAAGCCATCTGTCGCAATGGAAGACATGTTGGATTTATGTTTGTGGTTCTATAGTGTCATAACATGAATCAAATAGATGGGTCATCTGTTGCAACATATGACCCCTCTGTTGCAACAGACTAGTTATCTATTGCAACAGGGTAAATATATATTACAACAGATTAGTAACCTGTTGCAACAAAACCTGAACTCGATTTCAACAAACGTGTCGTCTGTTACAATAGGGTAAATATCTGTTGCAACTGATTAGTAACCTATTGCAATAGAACCTGAACTCGATTCTAATAGACGCGTCGTCTGTTGCAACAGATGTATAGCCTGTTGCAACATATGATTCACCTATTACAACAGATGATTTTTATGTTAAAATTAGCTTCAAGAGAGTAACATGAATTCCAACAGGTAAGTAATCTATTACAACTAATCACTTATACGTTGCAACAGATGACACATCTATTGAGATTTATGTTACGACATTGTGAAATCACTATCAACTTTTTTTAACAAATGACTTTGTTTCGGTACCTCTAATAGAGGGATCAATAACAATAGGGGTGGATTATCATGGTCAATAGATTGAGAAAAACATTCGATATGTATGGCGTCGGAAGAAGGGTAAAATGCTAGAGAAAATAGCTATGACAGTCCAAAGTGGTGTTTCGTATGATGATTTTGTGAAATTAATCATCAACAATTGTGGATTGAATTGTCAATCAGAAGAACTCATTATCAGCTACATGCACAACTCCTTCAAAAATCAGAGGGTACTACATTTTAAGATAGCCGATCAGGTTTACTTGCATCTTTAACTTAGTAATTCATCCAGGCCGGTATTAAGGATGTTCATGGTTGAAAAGATATGAGAGAATGAGAACCAAAACGTAGAAGAACAACAACAACAAGACATCTTTGATGATAGGTTAAATGATCTAGACATGAATATTCCAGATGATGATCAAACACTTACGCCCTTTGATGCGACTAATACGATGGGCAGTTTATCTCGATCGACATAGTCTGGAAATCATCAAGATGACAAGATCGGCTTTTACAAGGGAATGTCATTCAAGGCCAAGAAAGAACAATCTACTACTTTATTTATTTTTTCTTGAAAAAAGATTTCAAAATAATAACCGTGATTAATTCGAGCAAAGTCTTTTGCTACAAATATGTTAATCCAAACTGCAAGTGGTGGTTGAGAGTGGTAAAGTACTTAAGTTCTGATAGATTCTTCATTCATAAACATGAAAAGTATCAGATATGTGGTTTGGATCACATTTTAGGCCAAAATCCTCATGCCACGGCAACGGTCCTCGGTGAATAATTCAAGAATGGATTCCCCGATGGCAAAGGCCCTTCTACAAGTTATGAACAATCAAATCCTTACGAAATTGGGTGTCCTGGTCAGTTATTAGAAGATATATACGGCCATGGGGATTGCCAAGGACTTGGTTAGGGGGACATACGAGCATGGGTATGCAGTCCTTGATGCCTACCATTACATGCTTGAGTCCACAAATCTCGAAAGTAAGACGGCATTGTATGTTGATGAAAACGAAATGTTCAAGTACTTTTTTGTAGCCTATGGTGCTTGTATTCAAGGTTTTTGACATTTCAGAAAAGGCATAGCCATCGACGGTACCTTCTTGATAAGCAGGAATAATGGAGTTCTGTTAGCGGCGGTGGCACAGGATGTGAAGAATTATATCTTTCCTATCGCTTTTTGTGTAGCGGACAAGGAATGTGATGCCTCTTATGGATATTTTTTTGAATAACTGTGAAGCTGTGTTGAAGATACAAAAGAGTTGTGTTTTGTTGCTAATAGTCATCTAAGAATTCCAAAATTGGGTTCAATTTTGTTCACTTAAGATAACTTTGGTTGTTGCATCAGGCATCTTGGAGAGAATATTTGAACAAATTTCACAACGAAAGGGTCGTGACCTTTTTTTATAGAGAATCTAAAGCATATAGTACAGAGGAGTTTTTAGACCATTTCAATCAAATAGAGGATATCCATCCCAAGGTAGAAAACATCTTGTATGTGTTTGTGTTTAGAGATGGAGCCGAACATTCTGTCCAACAAATAGGTACATTCATATGGATTTAATGTCTTGTTTGAGTAACAAGTTTAGTATGATGTCGTACTAAGTAATTCTTTTGTATAGGTAAAATATTATGACGTCAAACATAGCTGAATCGGTGAATTCCTTATTTGGTGATGAAAGAGAATTTCTCATCGTGGCTCTATTTGAAATAATAAATAAGAAGTATGGCCAATTTTTTCACGAAAGGCGTGTGGAGTTCGAGGACGCAGGAGCCCTATTTGTTCTAGAAGCAGAAAAATAATATCAATGAACATCAATCTGGGGAATAGGTTATTATCTCCTCAAATAGTAAATTACAAGTTCAGTATCAATGGTCATGGTGATATTGCCACGGTCGATCTTCAAACAAGATCTTGTACGTACAGAATTTTTGACTTAGACAAAATACCTTATCCACATGTTATGGCAGCGCTTCGAGTTCAATACGGTGCAAAATATGGACTAAAATTTATGAGTAATCCTCTTCATATTATTCGGTGTTAAAATATACAATAGCATATAGTGGGCATATTACTCTGGTGCCTCTCGAAGAATCTTGGGTTATTCCTGTAGTGCTTTTTGAGAGATTAATACCTCCTCAATATATTGACCCAAGCACTATCGCCATATAAGATGAGGCGTAGAGTCGAAGAATTATTTACATAAAAAAGAAACAAGTGCTCCGTATGTAAGAACGCTGGCCACAAAAAAACTACATACCCGGATCATAAACCATCATGATCGTTGTAATTGAAAAAGCTTGTGTTGTTATTGGTTGTGGACTTTTATATATTTAACTTATTGTTGTGAACATAAATGTTATTATTAAGTATATAAAATGTTATTTTTAATAACTTGTGCATTAATTAAAAAAAGGCAAAACATGAACTAAATACAGCAGACCATAAAATTATTTTCAACAGATTACCCATCTGCTACAACAGATGGACATTAACTGGAAGAACACAATACATTTCATCAAACTAGAATGATTTCCTCCAACAGATGACAAATCTATCGTAACAGATGAATAATCTGTTGACAGAAAGCCAATCGATGACCAATCTATTCCAACACATGGTCCATCTGTTGAAAGAACTCAAAAGCCATAATTGCTATTGCTACTGGATTCAAAATTGCTCCTTGCCTCCAACCGTTGACATGTTAACATGTTTAGAAAAAGAAATAGATAGAATGAAAATTAAATAAGAATTAAAAAAGTTAAAAAACAACAACAACAACAAACCCAGTGTATTCCCATATCGTGGGGTCTGGGGAGGGTAAGATGTACGCAGTCCATACCACTACCTCCAAAGTAGTAGAAAGGTTGTTTTCGATAGACCCCCAACTCAAGATAAGGAATAATAATCAAATCCATAATAAAGCATGGAACAGATGACATAACATAAATACGACACCAACAAGTAATAGTAACTAAAGAAAATTAAATAAAATCGTAATAGAGCATGAAACAAGGTGTCTTAGCAAGAATAATACACCCACCAAGTAATATCCTACACTAGCAACCCAAACTAATACTAGCCTTCTATCCTAATTCGCGTCCTCCAGATCTTTCTATCTAGGGTCATGTCCTCAGTAAGCTGTAACTGCTTTATGTCCCACCTAATCACTTATTTCCAGTACTTCTTCGGCCTACCCCTACCCCACCAAAAACAATTCAAAGCTAGCCTCTCACACCTACGAACTGAGGCATCTATGCCCCTCCTCATCACGTGTCCGAACTATCTCAGTCGTACTTCCCGCATTGTCCTCCACCAAAGTCACTCCAACTTTCTCCCGGATAGTCTCATTCCAAACTCTATCACCCCTAGTTAGTCCACACATCCAACGTAACATCTGCATTTCCCCCACCTTTATTTTTTGAATGTCGGAGTTCTTAACTGGCCAACACTCCGCTCCATACAACATGGCCGGACAGACTGCCATCCTGTAAAATTTGCCTTTAATCTTGGACGGCACCTTCTTGTCACAAAACACCCTCAATGCGAGCTTCCACTTCATCCATCCCACCCGAACACGGTATGAGACATCTTCATTAATCTCATCGTTCTCCTGAATCATAGACTTGAGCTACTTAAAACTATCCCTCTTACATATCACCTCTAAATCCAACCTTACTACCATCTCATTCTCCTTCCTCACATTATTAAACTTGCATTCCAAATATTCTGTCTTGCTCATACTCAACCTGAACCCTTTGGACTCAAGAGTCTGTCTCCAAACCTCTAATTTATCATTCACACCCCCTCGTGTATCATCAATCAAAACTACATTATCTGTAAAAATCATACACCAAGGAACCTCTCCATGGATACGCCGCATCAATATATCTATCACCAAAGAAAACAAAAATGGGTTAAGAGTAGATCCCTGATGAAAACCTATAAAGACAGGGAAATGCTCTAAATCTCCTTCCGCCGTCCTCACTTGAGTCTTAGCTCTATCATATATGTCGTTGATTTGTCTGCTATACATCACCAGGACACCACTCATCTCCAAGCATCTCCAAAGAACCTCCCTAGGAAATTTGTCGTACGCTTTTTACAAGACGATGAACATTATGTGCAAGTCCTTTTTCATTTCCCTATACTATTCCAAGATCCTCCACACCAGGTGAATTGCCTCCGTCGTCAAGCGCCCAGGCATAAATCTAAATTGGTTCTCTGAAATAGACACTATCCTTCTCAATCTCACCTCGACCACTCTCTTCCAAATCTTTATAGTGTGACTCAATAGCTTAATACCCCTAAAGTTGTTGCAACTCTAAATGTCACCCTTGTTCTTATATAGAGGGATCATAGTGCTTCATTTCTAAGCCTCGGGCATTTTCGCCATCTTGAAAATGTTGTTAAACAATCAAGTCAACCACCTTAACCCAGCCTCGCCAGAAAACTTCCAAAAATCCACAAGAATCTCATCAGGCCCCGTCACCCTACCCCTTCGCATCCTGCAAACAGCCTCTCTAACCTCGTCCACCTTAAAATGTCTACAATAACTAAAATCCTGACACTCCTCTGAGTGCTTCATCTCTCCTAACATAATAGCTCTATCCCCTTTATCATTCAAGAGCCTATAAAAATACGACTGCCATCTTTTCTTAATGTGATCGTCCTCCACCAACACTCTACCATCGTCCTCCTAAATGCACTTTACCTGATCGAGGTTACAACCCTTCCTCTCCCTAGCCTTAGCAAGCCTAAACAACCTCTTTTCCCCTTCTTTCTCCTCCAACCCTACATACAAGCACTCAAATACTGACGTCTTAGCTGCCATAACTATTAACTTAGCCTCATTCCTAGATAACTTGTACTCTTTCCTGTTTACCCATTTCTATTCTTCATCCTTACTCTCAACTAACTTAGCATACACCCTTTTCTTAGTCTCCACTTTCTTCTTAACTTCTTCATTCCACCACTAATCCCCCCGATGATGCCCTGCCTGGCCCATGAAAACACCCAACACCTCACTAGCATTCTCCTTGATGCATCTAGCCATCCTATCCCACATACTATCTATGTGCCCCTATACTCTCACCCCTATTGCCGCTACCTTCTTTCCTATCTCCCGCTAATTCATTAGCATCAAGCAGCCCCACTTAATTCTAGGTCGACCCTCCTCGCCCCTTCTCTTTCTATCCTTCTTTATACAAAAGTCCATCACAAAGAGCCTATGTTAGAAAGATTCTCACTCGAGATGACCTTACAGTCCTTACTCAACACCCTATCCCCTTTCTTAGGCAGCAAAAAGTCAATTTAGCTCTTGGCTATCACGCTTCAAAAGTTAATCAGGTGATCGTCCTTCTTTAAAAAGCTCGAATTTACCACCACCAGCCCAATGGACCTCGTAAAATCCAATAGAGTATCTCTCTCTTTATTTCTCTCCCCAAAACCAAAACCACCATGCACATCTCCAAAGCCTTTCGGTAACTCCCTGATATGCCCATTGAAATCACCTGCTACAATAATCTTCTTCGAGAAAGGAACGCCTCTCACAACCTCATACAAAGAGTCCCAAAACCACATCTTCTCTTCCCCATCCTAGCCAACTTGTGGCTCATAAATACAACACACGTTCAGGGTAAATCCCCTAATGACCAACTTAATAGTCATCAACATATCGTTGATTCTCGTAACCTCTACTACATGACTCTATTCCTATACCTCTCGCTCCCAGAGTACCAAAGCTTGTAACCATCCATATTCTTAGCCTTAGACCCTACCTACTTGTCTCCTGGACACACGTAATATTAAATCTCCTCTTTCTAAGAATCTTCACAAGCTCTATGGACTTACCCTGGAAAGTCCCTATATTCCAAGATCCAACCCTCAGCCTACCAACTCTAGCATCATGTCTTTCTCTACCGCCTCTATGGCCAAACCTTACCCCCCTTCCACACCTGCCCTTTTCTTTTTCCCCACCCCTATAGCAGCCCCCTGCCCCAATCCCCTCAGATATGACACTATCTAACCATCAACTACCACAACCACTACTCCAAGAAAAATTATAAATGATAATAACAAAGCAGCAGTACAAAATACAAGGAACACACAAATTAGAAAGAATAATCAAGAAAAATAAGTCACTCCCACAACTTAAAAATAAGTCCAGAGATGGAATAACCAGGAAAAAGTGGATATCAAAGTTTAGAAATCACTGGATTAGTAAACTGATGCAAAAAATTCTCACCGGAGCAGGAAAATATATAGCACAGTAATGGCCTAGCACTAAGGAAAGCAATACAAATAATAAAAAATGGTGCTAGTCACAAATATACGATAGAAAATAATCCCAACAAATTAAATGTAATTCAAGATATAGGAGATAGTATGAGAATTAATATGAAAGGAGGAAATAGAAAAGGATAGAAGTTACTAGGTTATGCTTGTAGTCCAAGTCCTCTTTTCTAGTGTGGTATGTTGGATGTTGGATCCTGGGAAACTAATACATAAACTGATTGCCAAAATATTATCGCCGGAGTGCCGTCGGAATCAAATCTAGTACTGTCAGACATAGATCTGGTCGGAACCAGCAGAACCTTCAGATGGACCCACCGTAATTGGTCACCTGTGATCGGAGTTGTATGCTGCCTCTATCATCGGAGTTAAGCTGACAGTCACCTTAACCTACCGGTGAAAGAAGTGGGTGGTTCGAACAATAGAGAGGGAAAGGGAAAGGGGAACTAGGGAGAGAAAACAAGGAAGAGAAAGAATCCTTACTAGTGTTTGATGCTCCTACGCCATCGCCAGCATCGGCTGATCAAGGGTCAGTGAAACGTAAGGTTAGGTTAGTATCGAAGGATCTAGAATATTCCACTGGAGAAGAAAATTTACCCGATGGTTGTTAACTGTTGTTAGAGAAAATATTGGCGACGACGATCCATTTTTTATGGAGTATGTGACCACTAAACCTATTACAAAAATTCATTAAACGAAAAAAAATGCATTAGGTATAGATCCGATATAAAATAAATTAAAATACATACACTAAAAAAAACACATTGTAATTATTATTATTATCATTATTATTGCCAGCCGGTCAATTGTCAACCTACAGCAGTAGGGCCCGTATCAAACTCTGCTTCTTTCTGAACATCCTTGCTCCCACGGTGACCAACTCCCTCTGCAGATCATTAACCTACCTCTAAAGTTTCCGCACGGTGTCGCATAGAAAGTAATGTCCCAAACAGGATCATCTATATCTAGACCACGCATGCATTGACTAAAAACATAAACACAAAATCAAAGAAAAGAGTCTGAATGTAATACAACATATACTACCAACTGGTAGATTTACATTGAAAAAAACTTACCTCAACGAGAAAGGAATATGAATATTCTATTTGAATAGAAGTGGTTGAAGATGTAATACGAAAAAATAAAATGCAAAAAATAAATAAAAGCAAAGTAAAATTCAGATTAAGGAGGGACCTATTTTAGAGGATTAAATCTGAATGTGTTAGAAAAAAAGGCACGACTGTTCAGCACCATTGTATAAATTACATTAAAACTGCTGGTTTTTTATTTTCTGTGAAAAGTCACAATTTTTTATTTTACATTCAAACTTCTTACCTTTTCAAAATGGTTGAGACTTAATAACAGTTTTTATTATTGAGTTGTTGCAACGGATTGTCCATCTGCCACAATAGATAACCCACTGTCGCAATAGATGGTCTGTATATGCAACAGATGAGACATCTGTTGTAACACATAGATTATCTGTTGCAATAGATGAACCATCTGTTAAAAGAAATGTTTTGATTTCTTCTAACAGTTGATTCATAAGTTGAATAGATGGGGAATTTGATTCATCAGCTATTTTGAATGTGTTAGACAAAAAGTCATGACTATTCATCTCTTTTTTAATAGTCATCACATACCTTAATTAATCCAAATTGGTGACTATTTTATTATATAAACATATTTAAAAACAAAAAAGGTGAAAAGTCATGACTTGTAGCACTTGTTTTTTCTTGACGGGCAAGTAGTCATCTGACATTGAAAATGGTTACCCTTTCAGCCTCTATAGTCTTGTACACTACTTAATGATGGGAAGGGAAGAATAAACTCTATTTAACATAGATGGTATGGGAAAAATAAGGTATGTGCAGATGAATGGATCCACTTTCATACGTGGGAGTTATATATTATTGATCAGGCTATCGTGACAGACACACATAAAGTACAATGATTTGTGAATGTAGTTTTTTACCGATTAGAACTTGATCTTTTAAACTAGATTTTGCATTTTATAGTTTAGTTTGATAGGTGTGAACTGATAAGGCTGAAGGATTCTAAGATGGTGGTGTCGATACCCTTTTACAATTTAATGATGATTTTGCTCCTGTTTATGTGTCAAGTTTGGAAAAAGGTTTATGTTTTTAGGGGCAGTGTAAATATCCAATAGTGATTGGACCAATTTAATCGTACAAAGGACTTTTTAAAGGCCTCTAAAGCCTCGTACTGCAGTAAACAAGAATGGCAAACCAGTAGAAATTCCCTTGGTCCAAATTTGTATAGATGGGTTCCTCGAGGAGACTATTATATAGTAGAAGGTGCTTGGGAGAATACCTACACAAGAAGAAGGATGTGGAGAAGACCATATATCATCTCAGACCTTGTTTAAGAGGAAACATAAAGAAGCAAGTAAGGAACTTCCAATAAATCTGGCCAATGAAATTGACTTGAGAGGTGAAAAAACTGAATAAGCTTCAAATGTGGAAGTGTATCCAAATATTAAAATCCATCAGTCATTCTTGAAAAAGAAAAATGCTCAAGAGGAATGGAGCTAGACACTTTTCTAGGGACTGCGACTAGCGAGCGTGGCCTCAATGAAGACTCACAAAGTGCAGGACCAGAACTCTACGAAAGCAGCTTGGTAAACACAGGAGTATGGTAATATTTTCAGTAAAGAATGAAACCTGAACTAACAACTCCAGAAGTAAAAATAAGGGAAGCCAAGGCGTCAATTTCTGAAGTCTAAAGTGTATCCCATGCCTTCTGTTTGTGTTTTTTATAAAGTCAATGGTAGTAGAAAAAAAAAGGTCTGAAGTTGGGCAGAAATCCCATGCCTTGTTGTTTCCACTGCCTTTGACCAGACCAGAGTCATAAACAGAAGGCATAGAATGCAAGTTTAACTTGAGAAATTTCAACCTTGGCTTGATCCCTTATTTTTAATTCAGGATTTATTGGTTCAAGTTTCGTTCCTGATCGACAATCTTACCACCATCAGTGCTAAAAAAATTAAAACCTTAGTGTTTTGGTCCTACATTTTTTGGGTCTTCATTCAGGCTACGCTAGCTAGTTGCAGTCCTCTAATAAAGTGCATAGCTTCAATCCACTTCAGTATTTTTCTTTTTAAAATGGATTGATGGATTTTCATATTTGGATACACTTTCACATTTGCAGCTCATTCATTTTTTTCATTTTTCATGTTAATTTCCAATTTCAGTACACTTTCCTTCCTACCCTGTGTTTTTTCTTTAATAAGGTCTGAGTTGATACATGGTCTTCTCTACCTTCTCCTTCTCACATAGGTATTATTCCAATCACCTTTTGCTGTATAATAGTCTCCTCGAGCAACCCATCCATATAAATTTAGACCAGAGCAATAACTATATTCTTTTTCATTCTTGTTTGCAGCAGTGTGAGGCTTCGTAGGCCTTTCAAAAGTCCATTGAACCATTAAAATCAGTCCAATCACTATTTGAATGTTTACACCGCCACTAAAAACATAAACCTTTCTCTAAACTTTATGCATAAACATTAGCAAAATCTTTAGTAAGCCGTAACAAGGTATTGACACCACCTACATGGTCCCTCAGCCTTACTAGTTTGAACCTAAAAATCTTAACTATAAAATGCCATATCTTGTTTGAAAGATTAACGCCTAATAGGTAAAGAACCAACATTCATAAAATCAGTGTACTGGATGTGTGTTTTCTTGATAGGCTGATCAATAATACATACCTCCCACATATGAAGTGGTTTTATCTGTAAGTAATTATTTCTCCAAACCATCTTTACTCTAGCCTTTAATGTAGGTCGGCCAAAAGTTAATCTAGTTTCACTTTTTTTTATCTGCAAATAAGAGAAAAATATTTGATATCAATAGATGACCCATCTAATGTAATATTCCCCATCTATTCAAAAGATGAGTCCTTTTTTGCAACAGGCAACGCATCTATGGGAACATATGGATGACATATTACAAAAGATGGGTTATCTGTTGGAATAAATCAAATCAGCCTTGCTACTGGTTTGATTTCTTCGAACAGTTGCTCTATCTATTCCAACAGTTGATTCATCAGTTGTAATAGTTGAGGAAACTATTTCAACACCACCAACAACATCAACAATAAAGAAACAACACCATTCTAACACCATCAACAACACAAACACCACATGTTCCAACAACACCAACACCCCTTAGCACTACCAAAGTAACAAATAAAAGACATAAAAAAATGATACTAACAACAAGGCGTTTTAAGTTTTCCCAACAGATAATTCACATATTTTAATAAAAATAATGGTTCTTTCATTCAAGACATAAAATTCACCTTTCCTTCAATTTTCTCAACAAATAGAAAACTCTTAATGGGTAAAACAATAATAACAATAGATATAAATATCTAATTTAAATAACATACAAAAAAGAAGACAAGAAGAAAATATCAATGGTGAACCATACCTGTAATGTCAAAAAAGCAAAGGGATCAGAACAACCATTTTTGTCAAGAAAAGATATTAATCTGTTGAGATTCTAAAAGATCCTCGTGCGAAAGAGGAAAGAAAAAAAGGAAAAAGGAGACGGTTGTGATCACCCCAAAGTGGAGAGAAAGAGAATTCTAGATAAAAAAGAGAGATGAGTTGAGTTAATTTATGATCAAAGAAGAGAGAATTGTAGAGATGGGTTTTAAATATTCATTCATAACTTTGAGGGGCACAAGGAGATGGTGACATTGAAAAGACAAAATAAGATTACTCAATAAGGAGATTTTTGAGTTATCCAAGTAATTTTTTTACTGCCTTAGTATTTTATCTTTTTCATCTCAGACAAGAAATTAGGAAATAGCTTTAAAATAAAAAAAGATCTTAAAACATATAAGTCATCTGATGCAATAGATGAAAAATTTTGTTTGAAAATTTCCAACAACTCAGTCATCTATTGCAATAGATGGCAACGCCTATTTGATAATTTACAATAGATAGTTAATCTGTTGCAACAGATGACTTAATTTGTTTGATAAATTCCAATAGATATGTCATCTATTGTAACAGGTTAAACATTTGTTTTTATACAATTTTAATTGATTTCATATGTTCAACTACAACTTTAATTGATTTAGCTACAACTAGGATGAGTTGATAGGGTCAACTAAAACTTCAATTGAGTCTTTGCAATTATATGATATTGGTATTGTGTTCCTCCCGACCTGAGTCATCGATTGATCACTCTGAGTTGAAAAAATTTATTACCTCATTGTCAAGCTAATACCTTAATCGATTTAGCTAGAACTAAGGGTGAGTTCATAGGGTCAACTATAACTTCAATTGAGCTTTTGGCAATTGCATGATGTTGGTATTACGTTTCTCTCGACCTGAGTCATCAATCGATCACTCTGAGTTAAAATGATTCTTATTACCTTATTGTCAAGTTAATACTAAAATTGATTTAGCTAGAACTAGGGGTGAGTTCATAGGGTCAACTACAACTTCAATTTAGTCTTTGGCAATTGCTGGTATTGCGTCCCTCCTGACCTGACTCATTGATCGATCACTCTGAGTTAAAATTATTCTTATTACCTCATTTTCTAGATAATACTTTAATTAATTTATCTAGAACTAGGGGTGAGTTCATAGGGTCAACTATAGCTTCAATTGAGTCTTTTACAATTGCATGTGTTGGTATTGGGTTCCTCCCGACCTAAGTCATTGATTGATCACTCTGAGTTGAAATAATTTTTATTACCTCATTGTCAAGCTAATACCTTAATTAATTATGCTAGAACTAGGGATGAGTTCATATGGTCAACTATAACTGTAATTGAGTATTTGGCAATTGCATGATATTGGTATTGCGCTCTTTTTGACCTGAGTCATCGATCGATCACTCTGAGTTGAAATAATTTTTATTACCTCATTGTCAATATAATACCTAAATTTATTTAGCTAGAACTAGGGGTGAGTTCATAGGGTCAACTACAACTTTAATTGAGCCTTTGGCAATTGCATGATGTCGGTATTACTTTCCTCCTGACCTGAGTTGTCGATTGATCACTCTAAGTTACATTGATTTTACTAACTCATTGTTAAGCTAATACTTAAATTAATTAATCTAGAACTAGGGGTGAGTTCATAGGGTCAACTATAACTTCAATTGAGTCTTTCGCAACTGCATAATGTTGGTATTTCGTTCTTCCCGACCTGAGTCATCGATTGATCACCCTGAGTTGAAATGATTCTTATTACCTTATTATCAAGATAATGCCCAAAATTCATCAGTGTTCCAATTTAACTTAATACTGTTTATTATGATGAAATGATTGATAATTACGCATATCTTTTAAAATTTTAAAAAGTAATTAAGATCATTTCGGACCAAATTAATATTTTCAAAACTTGTCATTCTTTTCCAAAATACAAATCATCCCATACAAATCATCCATTGATGGGAAAAATATTTCATCATTTTAAATCTTGAGGTCTAGCTCTTTTTTTCTCTCTCAATAATACAGACAATAGTACTCAATAAATTGCTCAACCCTTTATGACGGATCGATTTTCTTCCCATTTTAACTACATATGTGTTATTTTCGACTTCATTTTTCTTGTATTCAGCGTTTTCTCTATTTTTGTAGGTAACAGAGTTTGAGAAGTTTCTATATTTTTTATTTTTTCAAAAAATTAGGGCTTTTAAGTTAATGACAAAAAAGAAGTCTTTCAGTTGTATTATCTTCGAGAATAGTTTTACAATTTTGAGTTTTAATGATAAAATCATAGGAAGAACCCGAGAAAACCCTAGTTTTTATTACAGTGCTCCATCCACTATAGTGGTATTGTTGGATGGTGTTTGTGGTGTTGGTGGTCATGGTGGCAGTGGTGATAGTCGTCGTGGTGGCACTAGTAGTGTTTGTGGTGGCTGTTGGTGGCATTAGTTGGTGGTGTCAGTATTGGTGGTGTTTGTAATATATTTTTTAAAATTTATGCATACATCAATTGTAATATAATTTTTGTTTTTCTGTTGTTTGTAGGTAAAACATGTCTCCCAAAAGAAAAGAAAGTGAAAGTGGATCAACTTCAAACCACCTAACAAAAAAGGCTACAATATAGAAAGATTTGGAGGAGCTTCCTGAACAATCTCAGTCAGGGGAAAATAAAGTTGAGGAAATTTATGAAAACGATATTATGGGAGGTGGACAAGGGTCTGTAGATGGTGATGAGGAAAATGAAAGTATTAAAGAGGAAGAACAAGATAAACAAGAAGATGAGGGAGAAAAAAGTGAGAAAGAGAATGATAATGCATCACCAATAGGGCATGAATTAATATAAAAATCCAGCATGAGGCTGTCAAAACTATTAGTATTAATAGGTTTCAAGTTGCGATGCTGATAGATGACCCTGCAGAACTAACTGGTGATCTTGTACTTAAATGTAAGTCGGGGAAACCTTTTGACAAATTTAGGAATATTATGAAGAATGAAGACATAGATGGACTTTTTAAGAAGAGTTTCTTTGGACACTTTCTTGAGCTGCCTAAGGACCACACTACCCATTTGTAAATGAGCATGGTATATGGTCTTATCAAGAATAGAATCAAGTATGTGAGGATTGATAAAGATTTGAGGAGGAGAGAAAAAGATAGATAAAATCTAAATCAACTACTATGGCATGCTGGTTTGTTATAGCTTGAAAGAGTTTTCAATAGTGAAGGGCTTGAGATGAAATCATTCAGAAGAACATCTTACTAAGAAAACACCATGCAAAAGGTCCAAGGCAAGCAGGACAGCCGAACCACCATCATCAAATAGTGGGAAGGCATTATTGCAGTGACTACCCACCAAAACCAACAAATGTAAGGAAAAAATTGATAGGTTATTGTGCATTGTTGGACGCGGGTGCAAACATAATAAGTTGATAGAACATCTCAAGGATACAATCATATCAAAGAAGTCCAAGGTGAATTTAAGCTTAGTTTGGTTTACCCATTCCGTTATATTGGCAAGAGACGTCAACAAAGTCATAGAAGATAATTTGTTGAAGCTTGCTAAGGATTTTGTGAAATTTAATAATTATCCCTGGGGATATGACAGCTACTACTTGACTGTCAAATATTTGCTAACAAAGCTATCCCCAAAAATGATTACATTATACGGCTTTCCTTGGGCTTTTGTGGTAAATTTAATCATTATTTGTTTACTTGTCCATTAGTTTATATTGAATAATTATTATCACTTTTTTTCTTGCCTCCTATTTACATTTTTAAGGCTTGTGAATTTGAAGCCATTCCTCACCTACAAAAGCAGGTCAACGATTACCCAAATGGAATTTCCATCCAAGGATCCTCAGGTGGTTGGCTGCAAAGAGCAACATAAAAATTAAGGAGGCTGATCTTTTTAACCCTTCAGATGATGCAGTACATCTTCTTTCAAATAAATTAATTTGACTTAAAGAAAGATATTAAAACATATATTCCATCTATTGTGAAGATGGGTTATCTGTTGCAAAGGATCAGTTAACCCATCCACTGATACGGGAACGATCATGAAGATGGACGTATGTGAAAATGTATGGAATCAAGCCAAGGGAGTGTACAAGTTGATGTGTGAAGAGGGATTTGGACACACCAAATCCGCCCCTACATACCCTCCATAAGCGCCTTTTGTTTTCCCTTCATTAAGAGCTTTTTGGATATTTCACTTATATTGTAATTAGTCTATAAATAGGCTAGTATTAAGTCTTTATTTATTTAGTTGTTGGAAGTTATTGAAAGTTGTAACACTTGAAATAAACTCTCTCTAGTATGAAGATTGTACCACCTTAGTTGTAGGGCTTGGAAAAACCACCAAACTAAAATGAGGGTGATGCTAGTGTGGAATCACTACTATTACAAAACTTGGTTAGAAACCTTGGTGCTTGAGTGGTTAATGCCCTTTTGTGTCATATTAAGAGTGTAGGGGTTGCTTTTATATGTATTAACGGTCTTAGTGTTTGACATAAGCTTAGATTCTTAGTTCTTGTAGGGGTTAATGTCTCACTACCTATCTTTACTTCTTGTAATCGTTTGATGATGTTATTAATAAAACCGTTTAGCTTTTTTATCCTTGTATTATTCTTCATCTTGTTGTCATTTTGTTGTGGTAGTTGTTGCTGTTTTGGTGTGATTACACCTTGTTCACCTTATCATTGTGTTGTATTCTCAGTTTGTAACTTGTAGCCGAGAGAGTGTGTTATGGTGCTCTCGATTTCCTCTTGCGTTTTGAGTCTTCTTTTCATGTTGTGGGTTGATTCTGCTATCATTTAGTATCAGAGCTTGTGGTTTATTTTGTTTCAACAAAATCAATCTTGGGCTAGCTCACTTGAAAAATAAAAAAAAAGAGTTGTGTTCTTGAGTTTGGTGTTCTTGGCCAAGAAAATTGTTGTTCTTATTGTTGTCGTCGCCGAGACTTGCCTTTTAGTCTAGATCTAGGAGTATTCCGTGAGTCTTAAGTATCTTTAGTGTTGGTTTCTTCTTCCCTAACACTAATAGAGTCAAGATCCAAGTTAAACTCCTTCTTGTATTGTGTGTGTGTGCTTTTAAAGGGTTGCCCATGTGTAGGTTTGTTGTTGTTGTGAATCTGAGATTTAGTGGTGTATTGTTGGTTAGTTTTTGTTGCGAATCTGAGATTTAGAAGTGTTGATTGGCATTGTCATTTTGGATTTGTGTTTAAGAAGGTGTTTTTGTTATTTAGAGGTTCAACTTGAACCTTGGTTTTCAAACCTTGCTGAAGGTTCTTAGTGTTCTTGACCAATTTTCATGTCTTATAACAAGAATAACCTTCAATATTGGTTATTTGATCTTAAGACTAAGTGGAAGAGTGTGGTCCTTATTATTTGTCTTGAAAAAAGTTCCAAAACTATACCAAAGTAGCAAGGGACAAAATACCTTTCAAAAAGACTAGTTACCAAAAAAGAGTAAGGGGACTTTTCAAGACTAGCCAAAAAAGGAAAGGGCTACCAACCATTTAAAAAGGTGTCTTGCCCAAAAGGTGCAAGACAATTCAACCTTTTTTGAATGAGAAAAAGGCTCGAAAACTTGTTGTCTTCCCCTCCAAAACTGAATTGTATTTTTCCAAAATTAAAGGTTGAACAAAAAATTTCAAAGTTGGAAAAACAAGAACTTTTCAAAAATCGCAACTAATCAAGGGCTGCCACATCACCTATTTTGTACAACTAACTTATTTGTGTTTTGTAGGCGACTTCTTGGCTATGATGGACAATAGTACCACTAATTTTATATTGGCTCATCTTAAAGCCATTTCCCGTGATATTGCTAGAGTGAATGCGGGTATTGAAAATTTAAACTCAGATAAGGCATCTGTGAAGGGTAAGATGTCGACTATAGGTGAGAAATTGGATTGTATGGAGAACCAAAGGAACTACGATGCTTCTACTCCTGTAACTTTACATCTAATGATTAATCCATTGGGACCACCATAAAATACCATAAGCCAAGCTCCGAATTACCCTTAAAACCAAGACCTAAGTTGGCCACCTCTTCCACAAATTGATCAATCCTAATAAGAAGGACTTAGAAGCTAAACACCCCACTAAACATGAACTCTCTCATCCTGGTTGCACTTAACCAAAGGATTCAACTTCCACCAAATCAAATTTCTTCTGTCCAAGCTCCAAAACTAAAGCCTCACTTCACCAAATCAATCCTCTCAATCAAAGCTCTACTTCCCCAAAACTAGCATAAGGAATATAGTGGAAAGAAACATGAAGGACATGGACTCTATGATTATGATTATAAGATAAAAGAAGAGTTAAGGGGATGATATAGGGATCAACAAGGAACCATCTACCAAGTGAAGATATGGGAATTGAGGTAGATGAGATTGAGGGAAAATCTCAAAATAAAGAGGAAGCCGAGGTGCAAAATGAAGTTAGTGGTGAAGATGTTTGGCCATATAATGATGCATGTGACGTCCATAATTGAAAGAGAAAAAGCCGTGAATTGAAGGTCAAATTCCTCTCAAGGTGGAAAGGATGATACGTGCACGATCATGAAGATGGACATATGTGAGCATGCATGGAATCAAGCTGGGGAAATGTACACATTGAAGTATGAAGAGGGATTTGGACACACCAAATCTACCCCTATATACACTCCATAGGCGCCTTTTGTCTTCCCTTCAGTAAGGTTTTTTTTGGATATTTCCCTTCTTTTATAATAAGTCAATAAATATCCTAGTATTGGGTCTTTATTTCTTTAGTTGTTGGAAGATATTGAAAGTTGTAACACTTGAAACAAACTCTCTCTAGTGTGAGGAGTGTACCAACTTAGTTGTAGGGCTTGCAAAAGCCACCAAATCGAAATAAGGGTAATGCTAGTGTGAAATCACTAGTATTGTAAAACTTAGTTAGAAACCCTGGTGCTTGAGTGGTTAACGCCCAATTGTATCATGGTAAGAGTGTTGGGGTTGGTTTTACATGTATTAAGGGTCTTAGTGTTTGACATACACTTAGGTTCTTAGTTCTTGTAAGAGATAATGTTATTGTAAAAGTTTGTTGTTGTTATTAGTAAAACCGTTTGGTTCTTGTTATCCTTTTTTTGTTCTTCATATTATTACCATCGTGTTGTTGTAGTTGTAGCTATTTTGGTATGATTACACCTTATTTATCTTGTCATTGCATTGTATTCTCGATTTGTGACTTATGGCCGAGAGTGTGTGTTGTGGTGCTCTCAGTTTTTCTCTTATGTTTTGAGTCTTGTTTTTGAGTTGTAGGTTGATTCTGCTACATCCACTGCAACTGATATAATAGATGGGTAATCTATTGCGACAGACAATTCATATTTAGCTTTAGATTATCCATTTGTTGCTTTGGTTCTCTAAACTTGATTCAACAGATTACCCATCTATAGCAAATTATGAAATAGATGGGCAATCTGATACAATATATTATTAATCTATTACGACAGACAGATCAGTTGTTGCGACAGAAAGATCATCTGTTGCATAAATTATCTATGTTAATATTTAACCCAATTGACTACAAATTATTATATGATTTAAATGTATCTGTCTTTTATATAGGTTGTGCATCCATGGATCGTGCCTACTGAGCAGGAGTTGGGGATGACTTTTTTTATTACTCTAGGTCTTGTTGATACAATAGTAGACCCAACGGTGGAGTTAATAAAGAAGGAATTGGCCGTAGAAACATCCATGAGAAGTGAAGTTAGGCCAGGTCAGTCTAATGTTGAGGCTCTATATGATCAACCTACTGCAATAGATTTGGGTGCTTCTTCTGGGGTTTTACTGGTGGAGATGTTGATATTAGTGGCAAGCATGCTGATGCTGCTGCCATTCATAATGATGAGCATGTTGATGCTCAAGAAAAAATAAATATGTTTGAAAACACCCCTTTCTCAGGCCTCTCTCACCCTTACACAAGTCCCTCTCACCCTTACGCTGGACCCTCTCACCCCTCTTTACCTTCATATTCTCATTGTAAATGCGAAGAATGCAAGGACAACCAGGATAAACTCTTTGAAAAAGTAGAGGCTATCATTGAATCTATTGAGGAATTGAAATACAAAAGAAGTGTCATACCATCCTAGAAGGTGAGGGAGCCATACACTCCTACAGTGGCGGTTAGGAGAAAGAAAAGAGCAATTAGCCAAGTACTCTCCAATTGAAAATAAAAAAATTACAACTCCTCCCTCTTTAGAAGTTTTTAAAGTTCAGGGGGCATTCAAGAAGGTGGACATATATGCGGAACTTGGCTCCAAAGAGAAGAGGGATCTGTGATTGGCCAAGAATGTCAAGCAAGGCACACAAGAGTACCCCATCCATATCTTTTCTGTCCAAGACTCTAAGAGCATGATAGATATACGTACGTAGTACATGGACAGGGTAAGTTTACTTTTCCTAACCTAGCCTTCAAATCTACTCCATAAAGAAGAAGCTTCAAAATAGATATGTCATCTGTTGCAACAGCTGTGTATTTTGGTGCAACTTATGGTGGTTTTATTGTAACATAATATCCATCGCTTGCAACATATTATCCATCTCCTGCATAAGTTGCATTAGATGTGTAATCTGTTAATAGATTCAGAGAACCCTCTACAACAGATAGACCATCCATTGCATCTTTCCACTATGTTTTCCTTCTTTACAATTACTAACCTATTTAAAAATTGACTTTTTATATCACAATAGGTTGAAGAAATTCTTTACCTTATGAGTGGCAGAAAATTTGCATACCCAAAAGCTTATGATGTTGTTGATAGGATAATGGACCTCGGCTTTTATAAGAATTTTAAGGATAGGTACGAATTTCAGTAAGCGAGCATCAACTCCTGGTGGTGCGGGATTTTATTCGTTAGTTTCTAGGTTTCAATAGGATGAAGAAATAATAAAATATGTTAGAGGGGTGAGGCCAAATCCTCACGGTAAGATCTAGACCAAGGCAAAGAGGATTATTGGAGTCATGAATGTGGATGATATACCTTATCGGGCTATTGAAATACTACTCGAGAAGCGAAAGATCAAGGTTTATGACTGCAACTTACCTGCCTTGGATGAGGCCAATTTTTTTACCCACATGCAGCCACTGTTAGAGTTGTTCCCCATATTATTGAGGCAGAGTAAACTGATGGATAATTTGTCAATGGAAGTACTGATAAAGCAACCATGGGATTTTAAATATCGAAACAAGGACATAGACCTTCCAAAAAATTAAATTGGTGTCGCGTGCGGGTCACACGCTTTTGCACACATTGAATATTTGCTGACCAACACAGAAATGGTTGAGTCAACAACCTTTCTATCTGACAATGTTGTGGAAAACATGCTAGAGGTATAGGCTTAAGGGGTACTAACTGGATGCTTGGAGCCTGTGTATAAAAAAATGCCTGTGAAATAATAATTTTTTATTTCAAGTTACTTCACTTTACATACATACTTTACATGTAGTGGCAATTTTTTGTTTGATGAAAGTTGAATTTTTTATAATGCAACAGATTGTCTATCTATTATAAAATATATTCTATCTATTCTGACAGATAGTTTATCTGTTGTAATAGGTTGGTCATCTGTTGCATTATGTCGATGTTTCTATCTAAGTCTTATCTGTTGCAACAACGAGAATACCTGTTTGATCATTTCCAACAGATGACCTGCATATTGCAATATATGTCTAAATATGTTTGATATTTTCCAATCATTATGGTTGAATATCCATGTACTCAACAACACCAAATTAGTAGTAGATACAAATACACGACCATAAAAATTTTAGCAATTAGGCTTGAATATCCATGTTCCCAACATTACCAAACCAGTAGTAATAACGCCGATAATGTAGTATCTTTTTGCTCGATTTTCCTTCAAAAGCCTTGACTTTCTTCAACAAACCCCAAATTATATGATTTGCTTGTTAATGGTGTCGTTCTTTATACCAATCAAAGTAATCACATCCGCCCAACTTCTATAAAAGCAAGACCACAATTATAAAGTAATTACAAGTCAATAATTAATCAACTAATTAAATAAAAAAATATTACCTTTTGAAATGTTACAAGTAAAAAACCTACGACCTAGATTTTGTTGAGTCCAAGAAGTCTTCAATAGAGCTTCATGACAACACTTATAATATCAAAAATTTTTATCATAAAAAATAGTGAAAGATGAGCTCGACATTGTCAAGCTTAGTTGGAAGAAATAAAAAAAATATGTAGAAAAACCAAATACAAATAATTTAAAGAATTTGGATACAGAAAAAAAGATGATGAAGAAGAAAATTTGAGAATTTAGGGTTAAATTTTAGGAAGAAGAAGAATGTATAAGACAATGGAGGAAAATAACCGCTGGGGGCCAAATCAGACGCCAAATCAGCAAAAATGGAGATTCAACGAGCCTTGGCACGACGTGAATTACATGGGAGCTGTCAACAGGGCAAAAAGTATCAAACTGATACATATGATGTCTATTTTATTTTAGGTGTTTAAAACAAACACTGTCTACTTGATACCTAGTTTATTTCAGGTTCCTGTCAATGGGTTTCGCCTTTTTTATTTCAATTCACTTCACTTTACATGTAGTGGTAGTTTTTTTATGTCTAATGAAAGTTGAATTTTTATAATGCAACAGATTGTCCTTCTGTTATAACAGACATTCTACTTGTTCTGACAGATAGTTTATCTGTTGTAATAGGTTGGTAATTTATTGCATTATGTCGATGTGTCTATCCAAGTCTATCTGTTGCAACAATGGGAAGACTTATTTTATAATTTCCAAAAGACTACCGACTTGTTGCAACATATATCTAAATCTATTTGATATTTTCCAATAGATATGTTGTCTGTTGTAATAGATACCTTATCTGTTGCAATATTTGAATCTAGTATTTTATTTCAATTAATAAGTTCAAATCTATGGATAAAATAAATTGGCGCCTTCAGAAATTACATGAAATAAATCATCAAATAAATAAAATGTCAAAAAATTATTATGGGTACAGATCTTAACAAATAAATCAACAATTTAATTTTTGATGCCAACAATTTCTAAGGAGAGGTGAGGTTAATACTTTGATTGACTCAAGCTATAAATATCTACTCATTATGGACAAGTTGTTCTTTATCAGGTTCTTTGGAATTCGGCTTTGATCGTCGTGGATCTTTAATGTCACTTGCGTACGATTTCTGCGCTTTTGCTTCTCCGTATTTCCATAAAAAGAGTAGCATATTGTGAATGTTGTTCAGCAGTAGCTTTTACCGTGACATCCACCTGGAAATCCAGAATTTTTCAATACTAATCACAAAGATACAAAAAAATGGAAAAAGATAACTCATCTGTTTTAGCAAATCAAATAGGTCTTCCTCCTATTTTAAATTATCCCAAATATATTATATTTCTGTTGCAATAGATGGATCAACTGTTGGGAAAAATTATAACATAAGAAAGACTTGTATAATAATTTCTAACGGATGAACCATCTATTGCAACATATGACTCATTTGTTTGAAAAAACTTAAATGGTAGGAAGTTTTGATTTAATTTGTCCTAATAGATGACCCATCTTTTGCAGCAGATAGGTCATCTGTTGGTACAAATAAAAATGGTACGTTGAGTAGATCTGTTTGATTTGCTAAAATAGATGAGACATATTTTGCAACAGATATTGTATCTAATGTAATAGGTTAGTCAACTGTTGCATAGATGTATATATCTATTTGATAATTTTTAGCAGATGTCTTATCTATTAAAATAGATATATGTCTATTTGTTAGTTGGAACAAATGTTATATATTCACCTTCTTCAGCTCGTGTTGCTCTCTTGTGGCCCTTGTACATTGCTCAATAGTGCAACACAAAGACAGCGGAGTTGCAATTTTGCATTTTTGGATGCTTGATAATGCCTTGAAAATTACTTTCCTTCTCCTATTAACCTTAACCTCTAATGGAGTGGATGAATATAAAATCTTCTTTTATGAATTGACACCCCTCTTAGATGTTAATTCCTTTACGGAAGCAATTAATATATTAATAGCACTAATCAGTACATCATGTTTCGCTTTGCAGTCTTGATATTTGCATGCAAAACAGTCACTAGGAGGGATAAATTCTATATAACCAATATAATTATACTCATAATGGTTTGTTTTAAAAACTATTAAAGGAGCATCATTAGCCCCAACAATTGTATCACCAATAGGGGTGCGGATAACTTGGGTAACTTAAATAGATGTATTATAGATCTAATGGATCTATTTTTATTTTTAGTTTATTTATTTTAATTTTATTGATGTTCATATGTTAGGGGTGATTAAATGGTATTTGATTAAATGCTTTACTGTAATATTCTTTAGTTTTTTCTCTTAGTCTTTGCAATTGTTGTATAGTATTTTGAAGGTATTCTAAAAATTCTATATCCTTTGTTCTAAAATATTCAGTTAAATTCTCTTTCATAAGTATTTCTGTTAATCTTATTTCTTCCATATCTTGTCTCCAATATTTTAAATATTCATAGTCTATCATTTTATCTTAAAGTAGTTATAATACTGCAAATTTCCCTGTAATAATTTATTCTAATTATACTATATTTGATATTAAATTCTAGGTTATCTATTTTGTTAATTATCCAGTCTCTTTCGTCTATGAATAATTCTATGTCAAAATCATATTCTAAATTGATTTTTAATTCTAGTTGTTTTATGGTTTTATTTATCCAAATTAATCTTTCTTTTAATTGTTTTCTTTCTTTTCTAAGCTGGTTTCTATAATTAATTTCTTTGTATAGCCAACTTTGTTTTTCTCTAACTCTTTGAATATATTCTAGCATTCTTAATCTGTATAATATCCATCTGAATAATAACTAGCTGAATTATTTCTACCATAGAAATCTATATTTTCTAATTCATCTTCTATCCAATTAGGATTTGGTAACTCATCTTCAAAATCAAATATTTGTTCCCATATTATTTTCTTTATGTCTGCTAATTATAAGTCTTTTATGATATATAAAACAAGTATCTTAGTTTCATCAGATATATAACTTGTCATATTATTCATATTATGCTTAGGTTTGTACGAATAACTTGTATAACTTGGAATTGGATTCTAGTAATTAATTGTTTTATCATAGTATTTATTAGTTGTTTGTTTTAATCTTAATAATTCTTGCATATTTTCATTAAGGAATTCTATATATTTTATATCTTTAGTTCTCATATATTTTTCCAGATTTGTTTTCATTCGTTTTTCTATTAATTATATATTTTTCATATCCATTTTCCAATATTCTAAATATACGTAATTTGTCATGGTTGATGTGTAGGTTTGGTATGTAAGTATTTGTAAGAGTAGGTAGGTAGGTGTGATATGTAATTTATTCTAGTCATAAAATATTTATCAAATATTTTTCCAATATGATTTTTCTTATATCTACAATTTCTATATCCTTAAGTACATACAAAACAAGTATTTTAAATTTATCTACCATTTCGTCAAATAAATAAGTATTCATTTTTCATATGATGTTTTTTTCAAAATATTCGCTTCAATCATACATATAACAAAATATGATCATTTTAGATTACTATATACTAGATTATCCTTAAATAACATGTTTTTCGGTCACTATTAGCATGATAATCTGGATACTTTTCCCTTAAACAGTGCCTCTACTCTGGGTACTCCCATATCACGGCTTTCTGGCCTCACTGGTTTCACCTTTAGGATGGCATAGTTCTTAGGAATTTTTCTCTTTTTTCACTTTGCTAATAAACTTCTTAACATGCTATTTTTTGAATAATTCTAATATAAAGTAACTAACATTAACTTATTTTATCATATTATGATTGTCAGGAATTTATGAATTTAGCTATTCATAATCACAAATATAAAATACATGTTCTGGTAAATCTGATAATTCTAGATTTTCCATAACTGTCTGATTCATAGCTTTTCCTTCAAAATATATTTGTTTTTATTAAATAATTCAAAAGTTTTTTGTGTACAAGAGAGGGTTTTGCTTCAACTCATGAAGACTTACCCTTTATCTGAGCGGATGCTCGTCTATTTATAACCTAAAAATGAAAACACATATACTATTTTACTTTACACCTGTCCTAATATAATTCTACAAAAAACTACTTTACAAAAAGTAGAAATCAAAAAGTCTTAAAGGCTATTAAGACTAGTAATGATAGGTGCCAAAAAGTCAATGGTAATAATGGCACTCTAATAATGCTATACATTTTATGTAAAAATAAGTTAAGAAAAAATAACTATTCTTCCATATGTCTCATTCTAACTTGTCTCCTTTGTCTTTTATTTCTCTATTATTGATCCGTTGTTATTTTCTTCTTGTCGTATCTGCTGCTTTTTTTATATTCTTGCTATTATAGCATCACATCTGGAATAAAGTTGTGTCTTCCACTACATCTGCTGCATATGTGGTCATCGTATTTTTGGCTAACCTGTTTACAGAATTGATCCATAGCTTCTTCTGAAATAACTCCTTTCGTAATAGAACTTGTGACTGGTAATTCTTCTGGTCTTAGGATCGTTATGACCCATTTTCTTATCTCCTCTCGGTCATTTTCTCTAATATTTTTACAAGTAGAGTAAACTAATAATTGATTTTTGTTATAGTAAATTCAAACTGGGTTTTGATTTATATAATTATTTGCTAACTCAGTCAATATATTGCTAAGTCCAATAACTCTCTGATTTTGGTAGAAGTCCTCTATCTGATATTTTGTTATATTTTCTTGTTCGCATATTTCTTCAGGGATAATATAATCTCGTGTCATTTCTATCTTGACAATAGTAATTGTCTGTTTTATTTCATCAAATAATATTTCTGCTGGTGCTGAGTAGAAACGAACATAGAATAACTGTCCCTTCGTAATCATTTTATAATTCATAAATCTTTTGTGAATATCTGAAATTCCTGTTAACTCTTCTCCAGTAATTGTGTAAACTGTAAATAATAGTCCATAATAGTAACATGAAGCAATTAAGTTTGCACTGGTGCCAGGCAAGGCAATAAGTTTGTTATAGTTCTGACATTTTTTTGTAATATATCCTTGGTGTTGTTTTGCTAAATCTTTACTCTGGATAGGTTTTGTATTTAACAATTTTTGTAAAGTATAAATATTATCAATATATGCACGAGTGATATGGTTATAAGTCTGCTTTTGTTGATTGAGTGATTCAGAATATGTGTGTATCTGGGGAGGTATGGATGACTCTGATTTTTGTTTATTTGGTGTATATGGTTTTGAAAATATCTGGTTGAGGTTATAATTCTTTTTCTTTAGTGGTTCAGGTTTATTTTGAGTGACTATATTTTTTCCCTGGGATATATCACCTGCTCCTGCAGCTGTAATTGTAATTTCATTAGTAATTTGAGTTTTTAGGTGTTTCTCATCTTCACCTTCTAGGTCTAGCTTTTTAATGTACTCTTCCTGCACAGTATCTTTGCTAATAGCTTTTTCTTGTTTTTTAAGTGCTCAACCTGCACTTTTACATCTGTAACTTCAGTAGTTAATGTGATAACTAGTCCTTGTAATAACTTCATTTGTTCAAATACTTGTAATATTAAGTATGTTTGGGTATCTTTGACTTCAGTTTCTTCCATTGGTAAATCAGTTTGAGTAGCTTTGTCTTGATATGTAATCTGCAATAACATTCTTGTCAGTCTTGATTACTTCAATCGAAAATGTAAATTTTAATATATTCAATACTAATCTCCAAATTTCCTTCGTTGTAACTGAGTTTTGTATTTTTCTTGTTAAACACCATTGAACCTGGGTATTATCTGTCCTCACAATAAATTTGTTATATACAATATATGGTTCAAATATTAATAAACATTTATATAATGAACATAATTCTTTTCTATTTATTTCCCATTTTATTTCTGTTTCGTTAAATATAATTGAGTAGTATCTACAATGGTGTTCTAATTTTTCTTCTTCATAGCTATATTTAAGTACTCCTCCATAACTATATTCACTTGCGTCTGCTTCTACTATATATGTAAATTTTTTATTTTCATCTGGGAATTGTAATTTTGGTAATTCTTTGCAAAGTATTTTTATTTTCTGAACTTATTTTTTATCTTCTTCGTTGTAATTATATCCTACATCCTTTTTTAATTATTTCTGTAAAGGCTTTAGGTTTTCTGTCAATTTTGGTATACATTCTCTTACTTGGTTTACTAATCCTAAAAATGATTGTAATTTCTTTTTTGTATCTAAGTCTTCTTTTGAATTTATTATTTTTTGTACTATATGTTGTTACATTTTTACTCCACTTTTATCTATTTGTATTCCTAAAAACTCTATCTGGTTTTTCATAATTTCGGCTTTCTTTTCACTTAAACTTATTCCCGATTTTTCTATTATATCTGCAAATTGTTCTAATAATTTTAAATGTTCCTCTTTAGTTTTTGTATATAGTAGTATATAATCTATGTATACTATACAATTAGATAATTGTTTAAAGTGACTATCCATAAAGTGTTGGTATCTACCTGGTGCATTTTTATATTCAAATGATAATACGTTCCATTCATAAAATCCTTATGGTACCGTAAATGCGGTTAATTATTTAGAATCTTCATCTAACTTTAAGTGGTAAAATCCTGATTTACAGTCAAATTTACTAAAGTAGTTATATACTTGTATTTGTCTTATTTTTAATATCTTATTTGGTATTAGATAATTTATGTCATAATTTTTGCATTTAAATTTCTATAGTTAATAACCATTCAACTTTTTCCTCTTTTTTGTTCACTATGTTTATTTACTATAAATGTTGGACTATTGTGTTTACTATTACTTTTTTGTATATTGTTTTTCTAATAATTTATCTATATGCATTTTAAATTCTTTTAAATCGTCAAAATCATATGTTAATGGTTTTTGAGTTATTAAGCTTTTTTTATCTATTAATTCAATTTTTATAGTAGTTTTATGTTTTTCCCATCCTTTTAATGGATCTTCACTATATAATTGTCTTAATATTTTCCTTATTATTTTTACCTTATCTATTGAAAATATGGTTATTTCTTTTTTATTTATCGAAAATACAACTAGTTCTACTATGTCTTCTGTATTTTTTATATTTTCTAACTTTTGTGTAATTTTTTCACTTTCTTTTATCTAATCAGTTTTCTTTCTTATTTTATTAATAACTCTTTTAGCTCTTACTTTTTGTTTACATGGTGTTGTAAACCACCAATCTATTTTAGTTATTATATGTGGGTATAATTTATCTAAAAATGGCATTCCTAAAAACATATCTTTTGATGTTAGTTCATAATTATAAATTTCTTCTATTGTTATTATTTTATCTCATATCTGTATTTTTACATTCATAGCTTTATATGTAATTAAACTTCCTTCATTATTGAATTCTTTGACTACTATTGGTGTTTTTAATTTATCCCATTTAATTTCTGGTATACGGTTGTATCTACATAAGTTTGCTTCTGCTCCTGTATCTATCATAGGTGTATAATACCTATTATAATATCCTTCTACTATTAGTTTTACAAGTATATATATTTTCATGTCATGTCAAAGTTCTTTTTATGAATAATTTATCTTTATTATAAGTTATAGATAATTGTGTATGTTCTATATTGTATGGTTTTACTTGTTCTAACCATTTTATCCCTAATATTATGTCTGTTTTTTGCATTTCTTCTTTTATTTCAAATTCAATTTTTATTTTTCCAACTCCTATTATTGTTTGTTTTTTCTGTCGTATCGTTAATGTTTATTAAACTCCTTGGTAGATCTGGGCATATATTACTATTAGATTTTATTTCTTCACTTTTTACTAGATATTTTGCTATATAATTTTCTTCTTGTCCTGTGTTTAAGAGTATTAAATATTCTTTTTCATTTATTGTTCCTGTTATATAATATTTTTTTAAATTAACTGTTGAAGTTGTTTCATAACTTGTTCTTTTTTATGAGCTTAATGAGTCTGGTTTTTCATGAGCTATTCTTTTTTATCTACTTATTCAATCATTTATTATTTCTTAATCTTCTTCTATGTCTATATCTTTGTTACTATAATCATTATTATCAATTGTTTTTACAAATTGTTCAAAAGAACTTTCTATTTGTATTTTATTAATTTTATTTTTTCCTGTTATTTTATGTTTTGTTGTTAATACATATAGATTTTTACATTTTGCTATAAATATTTTACTTCCTGGGGTTAGTTCTATTCCTGATATTTTCTAATATAATACTAATGATTTATCTATATTTTTATCTGTTATTGCTGCTGAATAATTCACACTTATTATAAATTTAAATTTTTGGTATATTAAATTTTCTTTTATGACTGTTATTATACTTTTTTCTATAGGTTTTATAATTCTATCATCTGCTAAATATAATTCTATTGGTGTATCTATTCCTTCTCTAAAACATCATTTTATTAATATCTCTGTTTCTCCAAGGTGTACATATTTTATTGGGTCTTTACTTTTTATGTCATTTATTTCTTTATTAATTAGTCTTTTTGTTACAAGTGCTATACTAGCTCTTCCGTTTGCATATCCTCAGTCTATTAAATGTTCTTTTTGACTTACTACGTAGTATTCTTCCTTATTTCTACTAAATATATTTTTTATTGTTGGTATTTTAAATATTTTTACTACACTTAACTCTAAATCTTTTCCGTTTATTTCATCAAATATATTATTATCAAATATTATTTTTTGGACTGTTCCTTCTTCATTTAAATATTCTTCCTTTGTTATTATTTTTATATCTTCTTCGGTTATTTGGTTCATTTTTATATCTTCTTCAATCATTTGGTTTATCTAATTCATTATCTATTGCATTATCTGTTTCATTCTCCGAAATTTCATATATACTATCTTCACTTTCTAATTCATAATCTTTATAATCTATCTTCATATATTCTGTATTTTTTATTTTTATTTCTGATATTTGTTTCTTTTTTATGATTTTTGGTAATTTATAATCTCTAGCTAAATGTTCTAGTTTTCCACAATTATAATAAGTGCAATTTTTTATAGATTTGTTTTTCCTATATGGTCTTTTATGTTTATAATTTTTTACATAATATCTTTTTTTGGTTTCTTATACTTATATTTTGATTTCTTGTATTTCTTATATTTCGTATATCTTTTTCTTTTCTTATTATATTTTTCTTCACATCCAAATTGAGGTGCTATTTTATCTTTGCAACATACTAAATTTCTTATTAATGTTTTTACCATTTTTATTTCTTCTCTATACTTTTCACATAGATTTCTATACCATTGTTGTAAAATTTTATTCTTGCTCCTAGGGTATCTACTATTTTTTACTTCATCCCAACTCTTTATTATTTTGAACTAAATGGTTCAGGTAATTTACTAAAATATAATCTTCTTATTTCTTTACTTTCTTCTGTATTATATGTTCCTTTATAATAATATTCTTTAAATGCGCACGTATACTCATCTATATAGCACATATTACATATTACTAGTTTTAACATTAAATTCCTATTCGTATCTTTTTCTCTATTTTGTTCTTCTTCTTCTATTGTTACACTGCTAAATTCATCTCTTATAGCTACTTCATATATTTTCAATATTTTGGTTGGTAGTATTTTAGTAGTTGTTGATATTCCTTCTATTTTGTTATCAGATCTTAATACTTTTTTACTTACTCCGGCTAGGTTTAAAAACTATAATTTTACTGTTCCTCTTAATGTCTATTTTTTATATATTCTGGTGTGTTTGTTGTATCTATTTTATTATCTAATAATTGTTTTGACTTGTATCCTATCCATAGTTGTATTATTTTATTTGTATCTATTACACAGTCTAAATCTAAAAAGTTGTAATTAATTATTTGTTTTGGTGTCCATTTATTAATTCATCCTTTGGATTATATCTTTTAAACTTACTTTTGTTGTTATATGTTGATTTTCTTATTTCTGATGTACTAGGTACTATATTTTTATCTAGAGTATTTACTTCTGTATTTATTAGTTCTAGATTTTATTTATTAATTACTTCTTGTTCTTCATTAATTTCTAGTTTTCCTATGATTTTTAGAATTTCTATATATGTTTCACTATCTTCCGAATCATAATTATCTGTTTCTTCAGCATCTATTGTATTTATTTCTAATTCACTGGTTTCTAATTCTTTATTTGTTATTTCTAATTTTTCTTTATATTGATTTATCTCGTTTAGTAATTTTTGTTCTTTATCTTTTTCTTCTTTTTTCTTTCTGTCCTTTTTCATACAAATCTTTTAGCATTTGTACTTCTTCTAATTCAGCAATCGTACTATTTTTATTTTTTTCTATTTTTTGTATTTGTTCTGTGGTTTGTTGTTTTATTTTATTTATTTCCTTTTTTCTGTCTATCTCTTTGTTTTCTCTTTTTATTCTTACCATGGCTACCAACTTATCTTTTAATTTTAATTCTTCCTTTTCTAACATTAAATATAAGTGTTCACCTATTTTCTTATATCTTCTTCCTAAATTAGAGAATACTATTTTTATTTTTAATCCTTCGTGATTTTCATATATTTTTTCATCTGTTATAAATTTTTCTTTGTTCATTTTATTTAAACATATATAGGTTATGTTGCTATATATATTCTAGACTATCTATTATTGATTTTAAATTTGATATTTCCTCATTTTTTGAATTTATTGAGTTTTTACTAACTCTGACAACTATGTTATACTGTAGTTTTTCTATCCTTATTTTTAATTCTTCACGTTTTTCAGATAATATTTATTTTAATTCTTTATATTTTTGTAATTTTTGTTCATTATTCATCTAGGCAATATTTATAACATTTTGGTGGATATCTGAATCTAATTTTATCATAATTAATTAATTAATCAAATAAATCTAAATATATACTACTTTTGTAACTTTAAACAACATAGTCTCTAATTCCAATTGTATCACCAATAGGGGGTGCGGATAACTTTGGTAACTTAAATAGATCTATTATAGCTATAATGATAAAAAGAAATTTAATATACCAAAAATTTAAATTTATAATAAGTGTGAATTATTCAGTAGCAATAACAGATAAAAATATAGATGAATCATTAGTATTATATTGAAAATTACCAGGAATAGAACTAACCCCAGGAAGTAAAATATTTACAGCAAGATGTAAAAATTTATATATATTAACAACAAAACATAATATAACAGGAAAAAATAAAATTAATAAAATACAAATAGAAAGTCATTTGGAACAATTTGTAAAAACAATTGATAATAATAATTATAGTTACAAAGATATAGACATAGAAGGAGATTTAGAAATAATAAATGATAGAATAAGTACAAAAAAAAAGAATAGCTCATGAAAAACTAGAATCATCAAGCTCATAAAAAAGAACAAGTTATGAAACAAGTTCAACAGTTAATTTAAACCAATATTACATAACCAGAACAATAAATGAAAAAGAATATTTATTACTTTTAAACACAGGACAAGAAGAAAATTATATAACAAAATATCTAGTAAAAAGTGAAAAAATAAAATCTAATAGTAATATATGCCCAGATCTACCAAGGAGTCTAATAAACATTAAGAATACGGCAGAAAAAGAAATAATAATTGGAGTTAGAAAAATAAAAATACAATTTGAAATAAAAGAAAAAATGCAAAAAATAGACATAATATTAGAAATAAAATGGTTAAAACAAGTAAAATCATACAATATAGAACATACACAATTATCTATAACTTATAATAAAGAGAAATTATTCATAAAAAGAACTTTGACTTGACATAAAAATATATGTACTTGTAAAATAATAGTAGAAGAATATTATAATAGGTATTATACACCTATGATAAATACAGTTGCAGAAGCAAACTTATGTAGATACAACTGTTTACCAAAAAATAAATGAGATAAATTAAAAACACCAATAGTAGTCAAAGGATTTAATAATGAGGGAAGTTTAATTACATATAAAGCTAAGAATGTAAAAATACAGATATGGGATAAAATAATAAAAATAAAAGAAATCTATAATTATGATCTAACATCAAAAGATATGCTTTTAGGAATGTCATTTTTAGATAAATTATACCCACATATAATAACTAAAACAGATTGGTGGTTTACTTAATGAAAAATATAAGTGATGCTTTTGAGAATATTAAAACTTTTCTCCATGAAGTTGAAAATCAGTTTAATAGAAAAATAAAAAGAATAAGAAGTGATAGAGGCCGTGAATATAAGTCACATGAATTCAATTCTTTTGTTAGATCATTGGGTATAATTCATGAAACTCCTCCTCCTTATTCTCTCGCATCTAACGATATAGCTGAAACAAAGAATAAAACTTTGGTTGAGTTGACTAATGCCATGTTATATGAGTCTTGTGCACCTTGAAGTTTTTGAGGTGAAACTCTTTTAACTGCTTGTTATATGCTGAATCGTATGCCTCATAAAAAGACCAAACTAACACCTTTTGAGTTGTGGAAAGGTCATAAGCTAAATTTGAAATATCTAATAGTTTGGGGTTACTTATCCTATGTAAGGCTAATGGACCCTAAAATTTCTAAGTTGGGTAAACAAGTTACTACTTGTGCTTTTCTTGGTTATGCTTCAAATAGTATAGCCTATAGATTTTTTAATCTTTAAGATAGTGTGATAATAGAATCAAGTGATGCTATTTTTCATGTAAATAAATTCCCTTTTGATTATAAAAATAGTGGAGGTCATGGGACTGAAAAAAATATTTTGTCACTACCTTATTCTTTTAGTTCTACTTTGAAAAATAATGAAAATGATGATTTTGGGTTAAAAAGAAGTAAACAAGCTAGAGTAGAAATTTTTTTGGTCCTGATTATTATGTGTTTAATGTTGGAGATGACCCTCTCACTTTAAAAGAAGATTTGTCTTCACATGATGCTATTTTCTGGAAAGAGGCTATAAATGATGAAATGGAATCACTAATTTTCAATAAAACTTGGAAGCTAGTTGATTTACCACCGGGTTGTAAAACAATTGAATGTAAATGGGTCTTATGTAAAAAGTTAAAACCGGATGGATTTGTTGATAAATACAAAGCTAGTCTAGTGGCTAAAGGTTTTAAACCATTAGAAAGCCTAGAATTTTTTGATACTTTTTCGACAGTACTGAGAATTACTTCCATTAGATTTTAGTTGCTATTGCGGAAATTTTTGATTTACAAATTCATCAAATGGATGTAAAAATTGCTTTTTTAAATAGAAACCTAAATGAAGAGATTTACATGGAACAACCCGAGTGTTTTGTTGAGACTGGCCAAGAAAGAAAAGTGTGTAAACTTAATAAATTCCTATATCTCTCAAAACAAACACTGAAGCAATGACATGAAAAGTTTGATTCCTACATGATTGATAATGTGTTTAAAACAAATGAGTGTGATAAGTGCATATATTATAAGTCTTGGAATAATTCGCATGTCATTATTTGCCTAGATGTGGATGATTTATTGATCTTTGGCTCTAATATGAATGTTATTAGTGAAACTAAGAATATTCTTAGAAGCCACTTTGATGTGAAAGATCTTGGTCAGGCAAATTTTATTCTAGGGATAAAAATTGCTAGAACATGTGATGAAATTTTTCTTAACCAGTCACATTATGTTGAGAAAATATTAAAAAAATATAATTTTCTTGATTGCAATCATATTGTAACTCCATTTGATTCTAGTGTTCACTTGTTTCCTGTTGAAAGTGAAAAAGATGTTATAAATCAAAAGGAATATGCTACCATAATTTGAAGTTTTAGATATGTGACTGATTGCACTACGCCTGATATTGCATATGCAGTAGGAGTACTTAGTAGGTTTACTAGCAAGCCAGGTAATTAACATTGGCAGACTATAACGAGAGTTATGAGATATTTAATTGGAACGAAAACGCCTGATATTGCATATGCAGTAGGAGTACTTAGTAGGTTTACTAGCAAGCCAGGTAATGAACATTGGCAGACTATAACGAGAGTTATGAGATATTTAATTGGAACGAAAACTTGTGGTTTGTTCTATAAAAAATATCCTGCTGTACTTGAAGGCTTTTGTGATGCGGATTGGAATACTTTATCAGCTGATTCCTTATCTACTACTGGTTATGTTTTTACTTTGGGTGATGGTGCTATTTGTTAGAAGTCTAAAAAGCAAGCAATTATTGCTAACTCTACCATGGAGGCTGAACTAATTGCTTTATCTTCATCTAGTGAGGAAGTGAATTGGTTAAGAGATTTGTTAGTTCAGGTACCTTATTTTAGAAAGCCAATTCCTCCTATTGCTACAATCGGTAGAGTTCACAACCATTATTACAATGGTAAATTCAGACCTATAAGGAGAAAACACAGTAATGTGAGATCATATTTGACAAATGGTACCATTAATATTGATTATGTCAAATCTTGTGATAATCTTGTAGATCCATTGACTAAGGCCTTAGCAAGAGAAAAGGTCTGGAGCATATTGAGAGGGATAGGATTGAAGCCTATTGAATCTTGAGTCATAAGTGAGGAAACCCAACCTGGGGACTGGAGATCCTATAACCAGGTTCAATAGGAAAAATGAATCACATGATGTTTGTTGTGAAAAATGCACTATCCTTTTTTATCCATCCCTATGGTGTGAGTGAATTTACTTGTAATGATTATGAGATTGAGTTTAAAAAACTCTTAATGAAAATCTATAGCTCGTATTAGTGAAGTACTAAATTACAAGAGCACTCTCGACAGATTTCACCTATGTGAGTATGGAGGTAGGCTGCTTCCTATGAGAATTAGGCTCATTCTCAAAAGAAACTCATTAAAATCGGGATAGCACAAGGCCGTAATGTGCTGGCTATAAAACTCATGTCAATACCTTCACTATTATGTCTGACCGGGACCGGAGACCACCCCTATTACCTAACCCAACCTCTATCTGACTACCCTGAGTTAGCTTATTTTTTGAGCATGTAGCAAGATAGTGCAACATCCCAAATGAATACTCTAGTATGGGATCACAATCGTGACTGACCCAACCGAGTCCAACCATTCCATATCAATAATTTAACCATACCAAACCATACCAAAGGCCATAAACAAGGTCATAACCAAATAAGTTTAAAAAAATATAATTAATCCAAAATGAAATAGGAAGGACTAACCAACATTATAGTTCAATGATGTTGGCCCTTGATCATATTCCAATACCAAGGCTAACACCAATATCGATCTCGTACATTCTAACCCATAAAAGTATCATAAATCCTCTAGCCAAAAGAGTAGTAAAATCCAGTTGGGACATTCCCCCACCATAGCAAAAACCGATATAAAAAATAAAATCAAAGTCTATAGAAATACACATAACATGAGATAGAGCCTTTCAAAGGACGAAAGCTTACCACTTCAGTCCAAGTGCTGTCCCGGAGTCAATCACTATGCAGGAAGAGTAGAACGGCCAGTTACTGTATAGCTTGGGTATACAGCTTCCAGTAGATGGGTTAGCGGGTGAAAGATATTGGTATATTTAATTGATTATATAAAAAGAGAAAAATACCATTAAAATAGAAAAATACCATCAAAATTACGATTCTGAGGTTAGCGTAGGTATAAGATAATTCCATTTATAAAACCAAGTAAAATCATCCATATACACATAACCATACATACATATATATATACACATATACATATACATATATATATATATAACCATTCTGGGAAAGGGGACTGGGTTTAGCATGCCTTTAAAACCTTTACTTGGGCTGGGTAGCTTTTTCATCCTAGACTATCCACGGGCTAAATAGGCTCAGCTCTCCCTACTGAAAGAGCCGCAGTGCGTGCAACCACATGACCAGGGAAGAAAATTTGGTATGACTAGTCCAATCCCAAAATATAGTGTGACATCATGCACACGGTCATAAAGACTGACCTCACATCGGCAAATATGAGTTTCTAGTTTTGGTCCCCCCCGGGACCTCCACCTTTCACGGCTTTGCTACATATTCAGCCATTATTGGCCAAAAAAAAAGAAAGGGGGACCGAAGGCAGTTCTCCGTGCACCGGACACGTAGCTTACCGAATCCGTTGCGACACGGATGGGAATGCATAATTTCCAAATAACCAAAACATTATCCATTTATTAACCAAGGTCATCAATATTGGTATCGTAATACCAATCCTTACTTGCATGTATTATCCATAGCCAACCATATATAGGTTTAAGGGGACTTTCAAGTGCTCTTCCATTTACCCTATTAAACCACTTGGGAAAATTCCATGTACCCCTCAATCATAACGATAATCCATTTACATTCCAAACTATTTAAACAATGAATAATTCCTTTAACAAGTTTTAAACACAAGAAAAAGTTCGATTAAAAGTAGTCAATGTAATGAACATATCTTTATAAGCATTTTGTCAAACACATTGGGGGCATAATATGACCAAAACCAATTTCAATTACTATTAAACCATTCTTATGTAATTCAATTATCCAAAACCACCATTAATGTATATAAAAGCATAGTTAAAACTATGAAAAACCATAACCAACCATTTAATATCAAAACCCCCAATTTAGATTTTAAAATAAAATTTATACAATTAATGAAATCATGAAAACATTCATAAAAACCATGCCCTTAGATAGAATTAACAATGAAAGAAGAGAACATACCTTAAACAAAGATAATGATGGAAAGAAATCACCAAGATGAGCCCCAAATCAATCCTCTAGTTGAAACCCTAGCTTTCCTAGCCCAAAATCTTTTGAGAGAATTATAGAGTGTTTAGAAGAGTTTGTAAGGGTAAATGAATGGAATAATAGGGTAAATAATATTCCAAGTAGGTTAGAAGTCATGGGGCCTTATAAGAATAAGTGGGGAAATATCCAAAATACCCCCACTTAAGTTGCACAAAATCCCATCATAGGGATACAACTGGTCCTTACGAGTTGTACCCTTCCAATACCAGTGGTACCCTTTACTTGTATCCTAGACTCAACCTTTGGATCCAATACTATCCAGTATAGACTCATCCAACCAAGTCGTATCCAAAGCATATGATCCATACCCTTCATCCATATCCCAGGTAGATTTAAACCCAAGAAAGATTTAGAAACTATCCACCATACGAGTCCGACGTACGAATCGTACCCTGGCTTATGGGTCATGGTGAGCCACTCGTACTCATATCTAACCTAAGTAACTAAGTCTAAGATTAAGTTATAGAACCAAATGATCTGTAACCACCGATATGACTCGTACCCCTAACTTGTATCCATTCCAGTAACCAAAATCCATTCCACCAACTAACAATGGTCAGTATAGGACTGGACCATACCATTCGTACCCAACATATGGATTGTACCCATGAGTCATATTGGGACCAAATATAAGAATTCAAGGAAATTTTCTAAGGTCCAGAAACCAGGGTATTACAGTCTCCCCCACTAGAAATATTCATCCCCGAATGACGGACAAGGTTGGTGTAACCACACTCACGAGTCATTTGCATTATGGAACATATTTCCAATATTTAATATAGTTTGAAAATAAAGAGGAAAGGATATTAATATTTTCTATGAAAAACTCTAAAAATAAAGATGTGTTAAAGACAGATACCTTCCGCAAAAATCCCAAGAGAAAACAAATATAGATATTTGGACTTTATGTCCTCCTCTTCTTCCCATGTAGCTTCTTTCACCTTATGGTTCTGCCAAAGAACCTTAATCGAAGCCATATCCTTGGTTTGCAACCGATAAACCAGCCTATCCAAGATCACAACTGGGACTTCTTCATAAGACAAAGAATCTGTGATACCTAATCCTTTCAAAGGAACAACTGAAGAAGGATCACTAGTGCACTTACTCAACATGGAAACATAAAAGACCAGCTAAACTAAGCTCAAGAAGAAGGTAAATCCAGCTCATAATCAGTAATACCAATTCTCCACAAACCGCACTACCCCCTTCATAGGAGATACCTTGAGGAAAACCTTATCCCTAACCGTACACTCCAAGTCTTTACGCCTAATATCCATATAGGACTTTTGGCGACTTTAGGCATCCTTAAGCCTTTCTCGAATCATCTTCACCTTCTCTATAACCCTGTAAACTATGTTGGGACCAAACATATCTTCCTTACTATGCTCAAACAGACCAATAGGAGATCTACACCTCCTTCCATTCAATACCTAAAAAAAGGGCCATACCAATACTAGAATGATAGCTCTTGTTGTAAGCAAACTCCACAAAAGGTAGATGCTCAACCCAATTGCCACCATAATCAATCACACAAGCCCAAACAATATTCTCTAATGTCTATATAGTTCTCCCCACTTGCCCATCCATCTTTGAGTGGAAAGCAGTACTTAACTAACCTTAGTCCGCAACCCTCTCTGAAAAGATTGCTAGAAGTGAGATATAAACTGTATGCTATAATCAGAAATAATTGAAACAGAAACCCTATGCATCTTCACAATCTCCTAAAGATACAACTTTGCATAATTCTCTACCGAGAAGGTAGTCCACACTGAAAAAGAGCACAAACTTAGTCATCCTATCCACGATGACCCAAATCAAATCTTATTGATTTCGAGACCAAGGAAGATTAGTTATGAAGACCATATTGATCACTTCCTAGTTCCACTCCGGCAAATTAATTTCTTGATATAACTCTCCTGGCCTTATGTGCTCAACCTTAATTTAACCTCCTAAGTTTGTACCCCAGATGCTACATGGTGCTCATAGTTGCAAAGGACTACAAGCTAACTCGGGATTGGTACTTGCTGCAATAACTAAATAATAATACTGTAATTATGCAAAAATTTAGGCAGAAACTTGCCATAAGGCTCAAATATAAAACAAATGCTGAAACTGAATATGTACCTAAAAATACTCTTGTCTGAAAAGCCTTTACTATCTAAACAAGGAGTTGATGGGACAAGTCCCCAACTAACTCCGACTAGTGAAATAAACTAAGTACTGAAATACTGTAATAATAATAAATTTGTGCTCGAACAATAAGAACTCACCACTAGTATGTATCATGCTGCTAAGTATGATCGGGAGCCCGTGCGTCTAACCTAGGATATAAGACATCATAGAGCAAAGAAAGGTATGTGTCAGTACTTTGAATGTACTGGTATGCTAAGTGAGGTAGGCTGAGATGCATGGGTTCATATGCATGACCAATACTGACTGAATAACATGAGTATAACTGAATAAAAGTACATGCATGAATACGTAAACTAAAATTGATGTCGTGATAACACTGGATACTAAGTTCTGAATTATTGATTTACTAATATCTGAGTTTACTGGTACTGTATAACTGATAACTGAATGACTGTATCTGATAGTCCTGATTCTGTTGAACTGTACTAAGTTCTGTACTAAACTAAGTGACTATAGCTAACAGTCTTGATTCTGTAGAACTGAACTAAATTCTATACTGAGACTGGAACTGAAATTGAGACGGTGAGAGGTAATCATCTAATCGACATTCCTCTTTTTAGATAGATTGGGGTCCAACCTAAACCCCAATTGGAAGGGTGTTAGTACCATGCCACGGGTAAAGACAACTGTGAGTTAACGCTCTCTGACAGGAAACTCTTTCATCAACCCTCACTGACAGGAAAACTCATATGAGATGTATCAACCCTAGTATGGTAGGAAGATATCTCATCCTACGCTGGCTACACAGTTCTGTAATGCAAGGATTTCTACTAAGGGTCAAACCCACTACTGGCAAGAATGCCCCCATCCCTGGGTTTTCTCGGTGCTGAATCCTACATTCACCTGAAGATACACTGAACTGATTCCTAGTTCATACTATGCTTGACTGAACTATTACTTGTTATACTATCTAACTAAATTGAACTGAGTTCATTGAATTTCATTGACTAACGAAATACTACTGAATTCTTTTAACTGACTAAATTTACTGATGTTTGAACTGAATACGTAACTGAACTACACTGATGTTGAGTCTACTGAGTTTTTCTTGAGTTCTATAATTGACTGGGAGTACTACCGATCGTGACATGATTGAGATTATTTTGTAACTAACACTGGCTCTCGGTAAACAACTAAATTGTCAGGTATTAAATACCCCCAGGACTCGATAGCATGAAAAGTAAAGTATCACATGACCTTGCATAGCATAAAAATTCACACTTGTTCATAACGCATCTATAGAGGCATTTTATCAAACACTTGAATGGCATGAACTAGTATACATGCTTACATGATATAATCTCACTATTTAATTCACATGAACAACTCATCAAACACTTGGAAGTCATGTATATTCACATAGTACCAGTCAACACATGACCATCAAAATTTCAAGGCTTTAAAATGAATTCACATGATACTACATAGATAAAAATTGTTTTTACATAAATCTTACACTTAATCATGGAATAGTAACCCAATCAACATTATAATCATGAATACACTTGAATCCAAATCATGGAAATCATGAAATAAATTTACTTAAAGTTTAAAAGAGTTTATTGGACTCTAAGGGTGGAATGGACCCTTGGATGAACACTTGTCATACCTTAAAGCTTGAATTCTGAAAGATTGATAGATTTTCTTGGAACATGGATTCTTGAATGTAATGAACTAGGGTTTTTTCTTGAAAAATTCTAGAGAGAATGAGTAAATTTTGCCTTTTAGATGGCTTCATGACATGTTTTGGGGGCTGATATAAGATGGGAAAACGCCTATTGACCCCTCTGGATGCGGGTTTTAATTACTAAAAACTGGACTAGCGACATGCAGACCGATGCGCTGTGTTTTGTTTGCATTAATGTGATGGCCAATATTCCATGTCGAATCCACATTGGTTCACTGGAATTTGTACTAGGAGCTGGAGGAAAATATTCATTGGTGCGATGGGCCACACGAATAATCGAGATCGTGTCGATCCACTGGTTTGAGCTTTTAAATATGATCCAAACGAAGTCCAAAAAATCCAAAACTTATTTGGAAACACCCACTAACATTCCTGATCATGATTCAACCTAAAAAACATTACTTTAAGGTCATGAGGGTCATGAAATAGAGTCCCCAACCTATGAAGGCTTAAATAACACTAAGTCTGAATACTTAGCTAAAATTTTCTAAGTCTGGGCCCCCTTAACAAACTTTAAGGGACTGAGTTAAGCTTAGGATTTTTGAGGGGTCTTACAATATTTCCCCCTTGGGAACATTCATCCTTGAAAGAGGCTGATTGAGCTGAGAATACTTATAAACTAAATTTAGATACAAGACATGCACAATTGTAACATGATTTCATGACAGACACTACTGATATGCTGAAATTTCATACTGAACATGCATATCTGATGCATAAGTAAATAGCTGGGATTACTGATAATCTGAGTCTCTTATACTGAACATGCATATTTGATGCATGAATATCTGATTAAACGGACTCATGAATGTATGACTGGATATACAATGGTAACTGACTCCAAGTTTATAAAGAAAATTTAAGCATAAAACTGAGTATGTTTAAATAGAACCGTTACCTTGGGCTAAGTCTGAGTTTGTGGAGAAGAGATGAGGATAATTGGTTTGCATATCTGTTTCTTCTTCCCAAGTAGCTCCCCCAACGGACTGATTTCGCCAAAGAACTTTGACTAGAGGGACCTCTTTGTTCCTCAGTCTTCTCTTCTGATAATTAAGAATTTTGACAGAAATCTCCTCATAAAAGAGGCTGTTCTAAACGTCTATACTCCCTACAGAGACTACAACTGCTGGGTTACTTATGCATATCTTTAGTAAAGAGACATGGAAAACTGGATGGACTGAAGCTAAATCTGAAGAAAACTCAAGCTCGTAAGCTACCTTTCCGAAATGACGAAGAATTTTATAAGGACCTATATATTGGGGATTGTGTTTTCCCTTCTTGCTAAACCTCTTCACTCCTTTCATAGGAGAGATCTCTAAATATATATACTCACCAATCTCAAAGGTGTCAAACACCAAGTCGGCTTTGAGCTGTCTTAAGCCTTTCCCTAATCAACTAAACCTTCTCCAAGGTGTCAAACACCAAGTCAGGCCCTACCACCGTGGACTCTCCCACCTTAAACCAACCAATGGGAGACTTATATCTCTTCCTATAAAGTGCCCCAAATGGAGCCATCTGAATGCTAGAATGATAGATGTTGTTATATGCAAACTCAGTCAAAAGTAAGTGGTTATCCCAACTACCTTTAAAGTCTATCTCACACGCTCGCAATATATCCTCTAAAGTCTAAATAGTCCTTTCTTCTTGACTAGCTGTCTAAGGGTGAAAGGCTGTACTAAGGTAGACTTGGGTATCAAGACCTTTTTGGAAGGCTTTCCAGAAATGAGAGGTGAACTACGTACCTCTATCTGAGATAATGGACAACAGAAATCCATATAATCTAACCAACTCTCTGACATAGAGCTTGGCATAGTCCTAGGCTGAATAAGAGGTATGGACTGGTAGAAAATGAGCTGATTTGATCATCCTATCTATAATGATCATAACTAAATCATGCTGATGACGAGTATGAGGAAAACCCATCACAAAATCCCTATTCACTTCTTCTCAGTTCCAAGTAGGAATACTAAACTCCTGCATAGCCCTACTAGGCTTGTAATGCTTGATCTTAACCTGCTGACATGTTGAGCACTTGGCTACAAACTCTGTAACATCTCTTTTTATCCTACTCCACCAATAGATCTCCCTCAAATCACGATACATCTTAGTGGCCCCTGGATGAATAGAGTAATATGCACCTTGAACTTCTGTAAGAATCCACTATCTTAGTTCATCTAAACCTGGCACACATAATCGACCCTGACAACATAATACACTATCTCCCCTTCGAATAAAACCTCTTTCTTTTGATCTCTCACTGATTCTTTCAGCTTAACTAGGCTAGGATCCCTATACAACTTTTTCTTTACCTTGGAAACTAGAGATGATTATGAACTACTCTACACCCATACATTACCTTCTAATGAATCGACTAAGCGAAAATCCAGTCGGGCAAGCTGATGAATTCCTAAGCTAACTTCTTCTTACCATCCTCCACATTAGCAACACTACCCATAGACATCCTACTTAGAGAATCAACTACTACATTAGCTTTACCCAGATGATATAGGATACTCATGTCATAGTCTTTCTACCACTCCAACCACCTTCTCTGATAGAGGTTTAAGTCTTTTTGAGAGAACTCATACTGTAGGCTCTTATAGTCAGTGAACTCATCAACGTGCACCCCATACAAAGAGTGCCTCCAAATCTTTAGGTCAAATACTACTGCTGCTAACTCTAGATCATGAGTTGGATAGTTTTTTTATGGGGCTTAAGTTGTCTAGAGCTGTAGGCTATGACCTTACCTCTCTGTATCAGAACATACTCCAAACCAACCCTTGAAGTATCACAATACATAATGAAGCCATCTGAACCATCTGGCAGGGACAAAATCAGAGTTGTAGTGAGTCGAGTCTTCAACTCCTGAAAACTCTTCTCATAAGAATCTGACCACTGGAATTTGACCATCTTCTAAGTTAATCTAGACATAGGAGATGCAATAGACGAATATCCCTCAACAAACCATCAGTAATAGCAAGCCAAACCCAAAAAACTCTAGATATCTGATGGAGATATAGGTCTGGGCTAGTTTCTCACTGCTTTAATCTTTTGGGGATCAATTCTAATGCCATCACCATAAATGATATGGCCAAGGAAAGCTACTGACCTTAGTCAAAATTTGTACTTATTGAATTTGAAGAACAACTAATGGTTTCTGAGAGTTAGCAATACTATTCTGAGATGGTCTGCATGATCATGCTCACTGCGGGAGTAAACAAGGATATCATCTATGAAGACTATGATAAACATGTCCAAGTACTACTTAAACATACAATTTATCAAGTTCATGAAATCTGCTGGGGCATTGGTAAGACCAAAGGAAATAACTAAGAATTTAAATTGACCATATCAAATTCTAAAAGCTATTTTTGGGATATCATATTCCCTATGTAACGCCCCAATTTTTTGAATCAGAATGCTACATGGTGCTTATAAGCCCGAGGCACCACAAGCTAACCAATGACTGATATCTACACCTGTATACTGCAATTCATGACATAATAATGTGGAAAATATGCACAATAGGCCATAAGGTTCAACTAAAATAATATAACATCCATATGGGTGAAAAATACCCAAAATAACTGAAAACTAAATGTAAAACGTAAATCTAAGCGTAAATCCAAAATCCTCTAAGTACTGTCTGAATAAGGAGTTGAAGGAACATATTTCCAACTAATTCCATAAAACTGAACTGAAGAAATAAATGAATAAATTAAATAATGTCATCCTTGAATGAAGAGGACTCACTGCAACTCTGTATGCTAAATGCGACTGCTACTGCTGGTCTGGGACTCGTGCCTCTGAACCTATAATGTAACATTAAAAGAAAGCACCATAGCACAAATACGTCAGTACAACTGGAGTACTGAGTATACGAGTGAGGTAGGCTAATGCAAAGGGTTTACATGCATGAATAATACTACTGACTAACTGATATAAATGTAAGAGTGCAAACATATATGCATATTAACTAAGATCGTGAGTACATAATGGCTAAATCTGTACACTAATACATAGATGGAGCCATAGTTCTGATAACATGGAAGAATGTATCTGACAACCCTGAATCTAGTTAAAATCTCTGAGTTCCATGCTATAACTGAATTAGATTGTATCTAACAATCCTGGTATACTGATATCTAAAGAACTATTTGAGTTTTTTACTGAGACAGATACTGAAACTATGGGAGGTAGTTGTTTAACCAATATGCCCCGTGTATGCCATTATGTCTAAGCTGGGGTCTAATCTCTATCCCGACTGGAGAGGTGTCAATACCGCACCACTGGTAAGGACAGTTGTGAGTGACCCTTATTGGGAAAGTACTATAGTACCCCATGTGTTTCTAAGCTAGGAGATGAACCATTTTCCCTACGTATAAAACCTCCTATCCTATAAGTACCATTTTAGTGCATGACTTACAATGAGTATCCTAGTGATAAGATAGATATTGATACATTAAGCATGTTCATATGAGTCACTTAAGGTAATACAAGCTAAGAGTTTTGAATCCATCAAGTTTTAGTGTTTGATTTTTCAAGGGTCAACTTTGAACGAGTATAACTCAATGTTAATGTGGTATTTTGGCTGATTTAGACCCACCAAATTTAAGAGAATCAAATCATCTTTCCAAGATAGTAATTTCACCTTAATCCAATACCCGAGTGAAAAGTTATGCCTTTTTTCATGAGAGACAGTAAGGATAGGCGATTGGTTAGGCGCCGCCTAACCCAAACATAGGCGGTTGGTTAGGCGCCGCCCAACCTAGCTTAGACAGCCACTTGGGCACCACCTAAGTCAGTTCTAGGTGCTAAAAACACTCCGTTTTAAGTTATTTTAAGGGTAATTAAGTCTTTTAACACTCCTTACGTGTCCCTAAACTTCACCCTACAAAATATATAGCTTCTAAACACATTACAACCCTATTAACATCTCAAATCTCATAATCCAAGAGCACTAAAAGAGAAAAACAACTAGGGTTGCATAATTAAGCTTGAAGATCCAATTTCAAGGAAATTCCTCCATCAATCATCAAGAACCTCCCTTCCAAGGTATGCATAGTGTTCATCCACGGATTCCTTTCGTCCGTGGAGTTCAAAAATCAATATTTAAAATACAAAATCTTGGTTGATTGTGGTGATATGATCATACCCATGTTGATGCTTGTTTGTTTTGCTATATAATAGTATCGTGACTGTATATCTCATGAAAGTTATGTTGTTAGTTGAAAAATATGATCTTTAGATGGATTGATAGAATGCAAGTATGAACACCACTTATGCCTTAAAGAATGAATGCAAGGTGTTCGATAAAATGCCTAGTACGTTAGAACTTCATATTTACATAATTTCATGATATCTAAATAACAGGTTCATGTTAGTCATACATTCCAATATGCATTTTCATGCAAAGTATATGTTGTTATTGTTGTGGTATAAAGCATGTATGATAACGGAGATATAAATTATGTACACAAAATATATCTACATTTTCCCTACCATGTTTGAGATGTTGAATAAATACATGAAGTATAATATCCCCAAATCATTATGATATAAACTAAACGTTACATGTTGCCGTTCTCTTATGCTCAAATGGTTTCCATGCGATTGCTATGAATAGTATATGTTGTTGGAATGCCCATGATATTAGAATATGAGATTTATGATTTGATTATAAACATTCCTATTCATGATAGATATTATGATGACCATGTACTTCATGAAATCCCCCACTCATGTATTATGGATTTTTATTGATGGTCGTGTACTCAAGAAATTCAAGTTGTGTCAGTTTCCTTCCATCGAGTACTAGGGGTACTTGTACCCGAAAAATATAGCTATGTGCCTAGAGCCATGTCATGTTTTCACGATACTCTCAGGCAAGCCATGATCTATAGAATTTAGTTAGTCATATGACTCAGGAAAACTCAGAAATCTCAGTAATCTTAGTAGTCCAGTAATCTCAATAATCTCAGTGTTCAGTAACCTCAGCAACCTCAGTATTCACAGTCAATCTCAGTAACGTCAGTACTATCAACCAGTTCTCAGAACTCAGTACATTTCGTCAGTCATTGGAATCCAGTAAACTTAGTTTAGCTGTGCTAAACAATACCACTCGTATCAGTCCAGTTAATCAGTATCAGTTCAGCTAATCAGTTCAGTTCAGTTATTCAGTTCAGCGTAGTTATTCAGTTCATTGTCCTTCAGATGGGAGTAGAAGTTAGCATCAAGCGAACCCAAGGATGGGAAATCACTCGCCAGTTCAGCGTGTGATTCTTAGTAGTCATCCTTATGTTCCAGAACTACGTAGCCAGCGTAGGTTGAGACATCTTAACCCGTCAGATTAGGGTTGATGAGGTGGGTTAACCTATCAGTTTAGGGTTCCGACCATTCTCATTGATTATCTGCCAGTATAGGGTTTTCACAGCTGTCCTTACCAGTGGCGCGGTATTGACACCCCTCCAGTCATGGCAGAGATTGGACCCCAGCTTAGCTATTATAGCATATTTAAGGCATGTCAGTTAGATAACTACTTCCCACAGGTTTAGTTAAAGATTTCAGGACTGTCAGCTATAGCTACCCAGTCTCAGTAAAGAACTCAGATAGCTTTTCAGATTTCAGTATATCAGGGCTGTCAGATATATTCAACTCAGAAATAGAATGGAGCTTAGATAGTTTCCTTCAGATTTATGGATTGTGTGATATAGTCACTTATGCTATCAATCACAACAGTTATCAGAACTCAAGCTATCAGTACTCAGCTTCAGGACTGTCAGATACAGTCAATTAGACCAGTTCTTCATAATTCGAACTGTTAGAAACAATCATTCATTTGTCAGTAATGCAATATCAGTCTCTTAGTATATTAGTAATACAGTATGAGATCCATCACTTATTAGTGATTTACATATCAATATCAGTAAACTCAGTCTTTTAGAATCTCATTATTAGTACACTTATGTTGTCAGTATTCAGACTCAGTAGTTAGTATCTCCACGAGTTCAGTTACAGTTATGTATGCATCTTTGTACTCTCACGTTCATATCAGTTAGTATTTTGCATGCATATAACCCTTGTATTTAGCCTACCTCACTCGTATACTTAGTACATTCAGACGTACTGGCATATTTGCGCTATGGTGCTTTATTTTATCTTACACCATAGGTTTAGAGGCATGAGCTCCAAATCAGTTGTAGATTCCAGGATCAGCAGTTAGAGTTAGACTTGAGTCCTCATCCTTCGAGGATATGATAATTTCATTTCTATTTTAGTTTTTAGTTTATTGAAGTAGTTGGAGTTAGTTGGGGACATGTCTCATCAACTCCTTATTCAGTTCAGTTAGAGGCTTTCGGACTAGATGTCAGATTAGATGTTCAGACTTCAGTATTTATGTTCCTTTTTGGTATTGTTATACCATATTTTTCAAATATGTATTAGTATTGAACCTTATAGCCTTATAGTTCATGTTTCCATATATTTTATGAGATATTATGCAGTTTACAGGTACAGATATCAGTCATGGATTAACTTGTGGTCCTTCGAGGTCATGAGCACCGTGTAGCATTTCAATTCAAAAAATTGGGGCGTTACAAACTTGGTATCAGAGCTTAAGGTTCAATAGTGTCCTAGGAAGTCTGAAAGCTGCATCAAGTAGAGTCTAGTACATGGGCATGTTGTGCACCACACTTATGTGCAAGAGGCTATGATATATTTAAAAAAATGGTATCAGAGCCCAGTTATTTTAAAAAAAATAATACAGCAGTGGTATATATGTTTGAATTTATGTTTGAATTTACATTGGACTGAATTAATTATGAGAAGACCATTTAAAAACAGAGAAGCTTTTAGAAAAATACAAGAATCATTAATTAGTAATTATACAGAATATATAAGTCTAAAAAAACAAAAGAAAACCCACAAAGATTAACCTACCTAATTACCTTAATATCTAGTATTGAAGAAAAATTAATAATCCATTTAAAATCTAGAAGAATGAGACACATACAACCTAATTATGATAAAATTAGATTTAGATATCCACCAAGATATTATAAATATGGTTTAAATGAATAAAGTACAAAAATACAAAGAATTAAAACAAATTATTTATGAAAAACATAAAGAATTAAAAATAAGAATAGAAAGACTACATTATAATATATTTGCCGGATTTAGTGAAAACTCAATAAACACACAAAAAGATGAAATATCAAAATTAAAATCACAAATAGATAGTTTAGAATATATATATCAACATGAACTATTCACAATAAAATGAACAAAGAAGAATTTATAATAGAAGAAAAAATATATGAAAATCACGAAGGATTAAAAATAAAAATAGTATTTTCTAATCTAGGAAGAAGATATAAGAAAATAGGTGAACATTTATACCTAATGTTAGAAAAAGAAGAATTAAAATTAGAAGATAAATTGACAGCTATGGTAAGAATAGAAAGAGAAAATGAAGAAATAGATAGGAAAAAGGAAATATAAAAAATTAAACAACAAACTACAGAAGAAATACGAAAAATAGAAAAAACTAAAAATAGTAGGATTGCTGAATTAGAAAAAGAACTATAAATGTTAAAAGATTTGTATGAACAAAGACAAAAGGAAAAGTAAGAAAAAGATAAAGAACAAAAATTACTAAACGAGATAAATCAATTTAAGGAAAAATTAGAAATAAAAAACAAGGAATTAGAAATAAATAATATAGATGTTGAAGAGATAGATAATTATGATTCAGAAGATAGTGAAACATATACAGAAATATTAACAAATACAAAAAATTTAGAAATCAATGAAAAACAAGAAGTAATTAATGAAGAAAACTTAGAAAATATCAACACAAAAATAAATACTCTTGATAAAAAAAAGGATGAAAATATAATACCTAGAACATCAGAAATAAGAAAACCTACATATTATAAGAATAAGTTTAAGAAATATAATCTAAAGAATGAATATGACAAATGGACACCAAAACAAATAGTTAATAAAAATTATAACTTTTTAGACTTAGACTGTGTAATAGATACAGAAAAAACAATACAATTATGGATAGGATATATGACAAAACAATTATTAGATAATAACATAAACATAACAGATGCACCAGAATATATAGAAAGAACACTGATAGGAACAGTGAAATTATGGTTTTCAAATTTAACTGAAAATAGCAAGAAAGTATTAAGAACTAATAAACCTATAGAAGGAACATCATCAACAACAACTAAACTAACAACTATAGAATTATTAAAAGAAATATGAAACAGCTATAAAAGATGAATTTGGTAGTATGACAACAATAGAAGAAGAACAAGATGAAGAAAAAGATACAAATAGGAATTTAATGTTAAAATTAGCAATATGTAATATGTGAATATACTTGCACATTTAAAGAATATTATTATAAAGGAGCATATAATATAGAAGAAAGTAAAGAAATAAGAAAATTATATTTTAATAAATTACCCGAACCATTTAGTTCAAAGATAATAAAGAGTTGGGAAGAAGCAAAAATAGTAGATACTTTAGGAGCAAGAATAAAATTTTTACAAAAATGGTATAGAAACTTATGTGAAAAAAATAGAGAAGAATTAAAAATGGAAAAAACATTGATAAGAAATTTAGCATGTTGCAAAAATAAAATAGCACCCCAATTAGGATGTGAAGAAAGATATTATAAGAAAAGAAAAAGACATAAGAAATATAAGAAATATAAAAAATCAAAATATAAATACAAGAAACCAAGAAAAAGATATTATGTAAGAAATTATAAATACAAAAGACCATATAGAAAGAAGAAATCTATAAAAGAATGTACTTGTTATAATTGTGGAAAATTAGGCCATTTAGCTAGAGATTGTAAATTACCTAAAAATCCAAAAAATAAACAAATATCAGAAATAAAAATAGATAATACAGAATATATGCAAATAGACTATATAGATTATGAATTAGAAAGTGAGGATAGTATATGAAATTTCAGAAAACGAAACAGATAATGAAATAGATAGTGAAATAGATGAATCAAATGACTAAAGAAGATATAAAAATAAAAACAAAGGAAGAATATTTAAATGATGAAGGAACAGAACAAAAAATAATATTTGACAGTAACATATTTGATGAAATAAAAGGAAAAGAATTAGACTTAAGTGTAGAAAAATATTTAAAATACCAACTATAAAAAATATTTTTACCAGGAAAAAAGACGAATATTATGTAGAATGCCAAAAGGAACATGTAATAGACTGTAGATATGCAAAAGGCAAAGCTAGTATACCACTAGTAACAAAAAGAATAATTAATAAAGAGATAAATGATATAAAAAGTAAAGGAGACCTAATAGAATATGTACACCTTAGAGGTACAGAGATATTAATAAAAGCATGTTTTAGAGAAGGAATAGATACACCAATAGAATTATATTTAGCAGATGATAGAATTATAAAACCTATAGAAAAAAGCATAATAACTACCGTAAAAGGAAATCTAATATACCAAAAATTCAAATTTATAATAAGTGCAAATTATTCAGTAGAGGTAACAGATAAAAATATAGATAAATCACTACTATTATATTGGAAAATATCAGGAATAGAATTAACCCCAGAAAGTAAAATATTTACAGCAAGATGCAAAAATTTATATGTATTAACAACAAAACATAAAATAATAGAAAAAAATAAGATTAGCAAAATACGAATAGAAAGTCCATTCGAACAAATTGTAAAAACAATAGATTATAATGATTATAGCTATAGAGACATAGATATAGAAGAAAATTTAGAAATAGTAAATGATAGAATAAGTACAACGAAAAGAATAGCTGATGAAAAGCCAGAATCATCAAGCTCATAAAAAAGAACAAGTTATGAAATAAATTCAACTAGTAATTTAAACCAATATTACATAACAGGAAAAATAAATGAAAAAGAATATTTAATACTCTTAAATACAGGACAAGAAGAAAATTATATAGCAAAATATCTAGTAAAAAATGAAGAAATAAAAACTGATAATGATATGTGCCCAGATCTACCAAGAAGTTTAATAAATAGTAAAAATATAGCAAAAAAAGAAATAATAATAGGAATTAGAAAAATAAAAATAGAATTTGAAGTAAAGGAAGAAATGCAAAAAGCAGATATAATATTAGGAATAAAATGGCTAAAACAAGTAAAACCATATAATATAGAACATACACAATTAACCTTAACGTATAACAGAGAGAAATTATTCTTAAGAAGAGACTTAACATAAAATAAAAATATATGTATTGATGAAGATAGTAGTAGAAGGATATTACAGTATATATTATACGCCTATGATAGATACAGGAGCAGAAGCTAATTTATGTAGATATAATGGCTTACCAGAAAGTAAATGGGATAAATTAAAAGCACCAATAATAGTTAAAGGATTTAATAATGAAGGAAGCTTAATTACTTATAAAGCTAGGAATATAAAAATACAAGTATGGGATAAGATATTAACAATAGAAGAAATTTATAATTATGAACTAACATCAAAAGATATACTTTTAGGAATGTCATTTTCAGATAAATTATACCCACATATAATAACTAGAATAGACTGGTGGTTTACAACACCATGTAAACAGAAAGTGAGAGAAAAAAGAGTTAATAATAAAATAAGAAAGAAAACTGATTGGATAAAAGGAAGTGAAAAAATTACACAAAAGTTAAAAAATATAAAAAATACTGAAGATACAATAGAACGAGTAGTATTTTCGATAAATAAAACAGAAATAACTATATTTTCAATAAATAAGATAGAAATAATTAAGAAAAAATTAGAACAATTATATAGTGAAGATCCATTAAAAGGATGGGAAAAACATAAAACTACTATAAAAATTGAATTAAATAGATAAAAATAGTATAATAACCCAGAAACCATTAACATATAATTTTGATGATTTAAAAGAATTTAAAATGCATATAGATGAATTATAGAAAAACAATATATACAAAAAAGTAATAGTAAACATAATAGTCCAGCATTTATAGTAAATAAACATAGTGAACAAAAAAGAGAAAAAAGTAGAATGATTATTGACTATAGAAATTTAAATGCAAAAACTATAACATATAATTATCCAATATCAAATAAGATATTAAAAATAAGGCAAATATAGGGATATAATTATTTTAGCAAATTCGATTGTAAATCAGGATTTTACCATTTAAAGTTAGAAGAAGAATCTAAAGAATTAACCGCATTTATGATACCACAAGGATTTTATGAATGGAACGTATTACTATTTGGATATAAAAATGCACTAGTTAGATATCAACATTTTATGGATAGTTATTTCAAACAATTATCTAACTGTATAGTATACATAGATGATATATTATTATATACAAAAACTAAAGAAGAACATTTAAAATTATTAGGACATTTTACAGATATAATAGAAAAATCGGGAATAAGTCTAAGCGAAAAGAAAGCTGAAATTACGAAAAATTAGATAGAATTTTTAGGAATACAAATAGATAAGAGTGGAGTAAAAATGCAACAACATATAGTACAAAAAATAATAAATTCAAAAGAAGAATTAGATCCAAAAAAGAAATTATAATCACTTTTAGGATTAGTGAACCAAGTAAGAGAATATATTCCAAAATTAGCAGAAACTTTAAAACCACTACAGAAAAAATTAAAAAAGGATGTAGAATATAACTATCATGAAGAAGATAAAAAACAAGTTCAAAAAATAAAATTACTTTGTAAAGAATTACCAAAACTATAATTTCCAGATGAAAATAGAAAATTTATATATATAGTAGAAGCAGATGCTAGTGAATGTAGTTATGGAGGAGTACTTAAATACCGATATGAAGCAGAAAAATTAGAACACCATTGTAGATACTACTCAGGTACGTTCAATGAAATAGAAATAAAATGGGAAATAAATAGGAAAGAATTATGTTCATTATATAAATGTTTGTTAGCATTTGAGCCATATATTGTATATAACAAATTTATTGTATGCACAGATTATACACAGGTACGCTGGTGATTAACAAAGAAAATACAAAATTCAGTTACAACAAAAGAGATTCGGAGACTAGTCTTGAATATATTAAATTTCACATTTATAATTGAAGTAATTAGTACTAACAAAAACGTTATTGCAGACTACATATCCAGACAAAGCTACACATACTGATATAATAGAAGAAGATACTCTAGAAAAAATACTCAACACCCTAACTACACTTTCAATGAAAGTGGACAGTATGGGTAATGAGATAGAAAAGCTAAAGACTAATGAAGATAAACTGAAGTCTATAGCTACAAATCAGCTAACTCAACAGTGTGCAGAGCTATGTCGATCGAAAGACATTAAAGTTCCAGAGCTAGAAGGAGACGATGGGACACTCCATAAAACCCATAATGTTTATCAATCTACTTCTGCAGGTACCAGCAGAGGAGTTAGTAGACAAAGATATCAGAACATGAATATGAATAAGATATTTGAGAAACCATTTATACCAAAAACATAAAAAGAACCCTTGTTCATACCCCCACAAATTACCACATACCGAGATAGTCTGAACCAAGATAAAAAAGTTTACAACTATACAACCCAAAAGTACATAGAAAATATCTATAGAGTACAAACTTCCTAAACCTTAACCCCAAAGCTACAAATATCAAAGAACCAAACACAAATTATACAACCCAAAAATTACAAGGTTACAACAAGCTAATTGCACTACCCAAAACCAACCTAAGCCTAGTAAAAACTTGTTTTGACAATGGATTATTAAATACCATATATACCCAAGACGGAGAAGAACTGACAGTTATGGAAGATTTACATAAAATATTCACCACCTATAAAAGGATAACAAAAGGAAATCTATTTTATATAAAGTGTTATACTGCACCAGCAGAGATATTATACGACGAGATAAAACCAGTTATACAAGTTGTAAAAATAGGATTAACCAGAGATATGATTATACCAGAAGATATTACGCAGCAGCCAGAGATACCCAAAATTGAGATACCTGATTTCTACGCAAATAAACGACTTATTGGACTAGCTACAATTATTCAAGAATTAGCAAATAACTATACCAATGGAAACCCAATATAGAGCTATTATTCGAGAAACCATCAAATGATTTATTCAAATTCAAAAGAACTACGACAAGCAGATATGGAAGATGTTAGGCAATGGATAATGACATTACTTAACCCAGAAAAACAATCTACTGCAAGAGCAATTAAGAAAGGATTTATTTCAGATGGATTATTGACAAGATATTGCAAGATAATTGGACATAAATATCTAGACCATCAATGTTCAAGATGTAATGGAGAAGATAATATTATCCCAGAAGTCCACCTAGAATAAAATAATCAAGAAGATAAGCATGCCAGCTGAAAGATAAGATAAGAAGAAATAATGGAGATATGAAAAAACACCAAATATGACAATGAGAAGATATCAACGGAGTAATAATGGAAGACAAGATATTAAATTTTACGTAAAATTGTTGTATAAATTTTTAGCCTTTTTTAGCCTTTTGGACTTTCTAAGGCTATATCACTAATTCTTGTAGCCTTTTTAGCCTTTTAGCCTTTTAGGCTATGGCACTAATTCTTGTCTCATAAGGAGACTTTTTAGGATTTTTAGAAAACGTGTAAGTAATGTAAAGACTTTTCTAAAAAATTCATTCTATAAATCAGAGGAACCGAAGGCATTGCAAAGCAAGCCTTCATGTGTTGAAGCACAAATACTCTCTCCTGTCCGCAACAAATATTTTGCCTAGTTAATTAAAAAAAACAGATATATTTCAATGGAAAAAGCTACGGAGGAACAAACTTCAAAAATATCAAAACTACCTGAACAAGTATATTTATTTATGATTATGAATAGCTAAATTCATAATTCCCAACAATCATGGTATGATAAAATAAATTCATATTAGTTACTTTATAGTGGAATTATTCAAAGTATAATATGTTAAGAAGTTTATTAGCAAAGTGGAAACGGAGAAAAATCCCTAAGAACTATGCCATCCTAAAGGTGAAACCAATGAGGCAAGAAGCCGTGGCGGGAAGTAACCAGAGTAGAGGTGCTATTTAAGAGAAAAGTATCCAAATTACCATGCTAATAGTGACCGAAGAACATGTTATTTAAGAATAATCTAGTATATAGTAATCTAAGATGACCATATTTTTTTATGTATATGATTGGAGGGAATATTTTGAAAATAGCAATTTTATGAAAATGAATAATTATTTATCTGATATGATTGTAGATAAATTTAGAATACTTATTTTGTATGCACTTAAGGATATAAAAGTAGTAGTTATAAGAAAAATCATATTAGAAAAAGCATTTGGTAAATATTATATGACTAGAGTAAATTACATACCATACCTACCTAACTACTCTTACAAATACTTACCATGATAAATTACATAAAATTTTTGGAAAAAGATATGAGAAACATACAGTTAATAGAAAAATAGATGAAACTAAATTTAGACAAATACATGGAAACTAAAGAGATAAAATATATAGAATTTCTTAATAAAAATATGCAAGAACTACTAAGGATAAAACAAACAACTACAAAATATTATAATAAAATATTTAGTCAATTTTAAATGATAGATAATCTTAAAGTCTTAATCTTATATATACTTAGAGATATAGAAATTATAGATATTAAGAAAATAATATTAGAAAAAGTATTAGACTATGAAATTGAAACCATAAATTGGATAGTACAATTATACCTAGATAATTACCCAGAAGGATATTATTCAGATTAAGAGATGTTAGAATATATTAGAAAAATTAGAGAAAATCAAGATAATCTAAATAAAGAAATTAATTATAAAAACCGAATTAGAAAAATAATGGAGAATCTAAAAGAAAAATTAATATGGATAGAAGAAACCTTAAAAAATTTAGAAAAAAGTACATGTGATAGTTTATGTAATTTAAAAAACTCACTACGAGAAGAACAACACAAGATAATAAATAACATTGAAAATCTAGAATTAGATATACATTACAGTACTATTAGGATAAATTATTATACAGAAATCTGTAACTCTACAATTACTATAGGATAAAATAATAAACCACACAAATTAATGAATATATCTTACAGAAAAGAATAAATCATTAAAAGATATTCAAACAAAATTTAAGAAATATCTACGCACAAAGATAAATAGATTCATTATACATATAATAGATCTATTTCATAAGTTAATTATCCGCATAGATCCGCACCCCTTCTTTCATGTCTCAAGATCGTGATATAGCAAGTTTCTTTAAGGAAACCATGTAGATTCATATCATGCACCCCTCATGTTCACTTTACCTTACTTTCAAGGTAATAGAAACAGTGAAGTTCAAAATCCTAAAGACAGGGCTTTCTCAGACAGTCCCTACAGTCAGTTATGAGATTAGCGACAGACTTAAACAGTCCCATCAGTTCATTATTGTTCCAAGGTCGTACAGATTTTATTCATGATCATGAGAACTCATTCTTGAACCCAGAAGTTTAGTAGTAGTAGAGTTGGGATAGTATTATTCTATTTGATCAGATTATGTATTCATGAGGATTAAATCAGTAGGCTTGAACAGTACGAGCTAAACACTTAAGTTTATTGACTCAAAATTAAGCACGAAGGTGTGAATGTGATATTAGTAGTATATAAGGAAACAGAATCGGATGATGTGTTTAGTAAGACACACAGGTGTTGAACATAATGTAGGTATGTGATGGTAGATCAAGTACCGAATCCAAGCCCTCAAATTTTAGTAGTAGCGCCAGTATGTATAGAAAGTAGTAAGGAAAGACAATTCTAGACCTATTCTCATCTCAGTGAAGAGTTTTTCACTTCAGCTATCACAAAACCAACTCAGGCATTGCATACCAACTCTATGGTCACGAACTATAATCATGTATGAATTCAATTTCCAGCATAAGGAGTCCCTTCTACTCCATAGTACGATTCATGTTCCATGAGAACAATCTACTTTCACACACTTTCCATGGGATTATGTGCGCCTTCAGTTCCCAGTATAAGGGGTTCAGTTTCAGCTCCCTCAGTATTCGAATCATGTCCCATGAGTATAGAAAACTCTAGACTCAGGTCATGCAGTTCATGACTCATGTATGCATATCATGCTTTTCAGTATACTTAGCTTCCATGACTCATGCTATGCCCCTACATATCAGATACATTTAGACTATCTCATGTATATCCTCAGTTCAGACCTTATTGGTAAATCCAAACTATTGATATTTTATTTCTGAAGTTTCAGTCATATGTCGAGTTTATTTTATATCTATTGATGTTTTAGGTCCTCCTAATTTACTCCTCCAGTTAGCTCTCCTTATGGAACAGTGTAGTGATGGGCAGTTGTTTAGATAAGAGAGAATTGTTGCATGCTTACTTTGCACGAGGGTGTAGTTGTGAAGATAGGCTTGAATGTCATGATAAATGTACAAGTAAACGTCTAGAAAGGGGTCGTATTTAGAAATTGGGAAAGTACAAAGTGTAAGTGTACATTTAGATCCTTGACTTATGTCAGTCCCCAGCATGTAGCCATCAAAAAGTCAGTTGCCAACTCAATTATAGTTTCAATATCCAGCACTCAGTGGTCAGTGTTCAGTCCTTGAATTCAGTACTTCTGTACTAGCTATAGGCTTAGTTATAATGTCATCCTCAATTCAGTAACCAGATTTGAAACTCAGTTCTGTTCCAGACATACTTAACCATAGCATTTAGGTTGTCAGTACTCAGTTATCAAAGTTTCAGTACCCCATTTTATAGAATACCTCGGAGCCATGTCATACACTTGGTCTCGCATTCGAAAATAATATAGACTTCATGAATCCATGCTTAGATACCTCATTCTACTCAGTTAGTCCATATCTCTTATAGATAAAACTCGAAAATCTCAGCCCAGCTATTCAGACTAAGTACAGTTTAGCTTTGCAAATCCATTTGTCAACTATCAGTTATTAAGTTAATTAGATAAGTTAGTGTTTTTATGCACTCGTGTTCAGCTCAGTTCATGTATCATGTCTCAGTTTCAGATCCTAGCTATTCAGTCATGACTCAGTTCCTAGGTATTTTGCGCATCACCTCAATTTCCCTCAGTAGCTCATCCAATTCAATATTCTTTGAGGGACATAGTGTCCCAAGGGGGAGATACATCATACCCCCAAAATTTTATGACATAAACATACTGCTCTATTTTTTTTTGATGAATCTAGTTTGGAGAAGGGGTACTCATAAGTTAACCTTCAAACTCCAACTTCATTCGTATGCCATGTTTTCAAGATTCAGTTCAGATCATGATATTCAGTATATCTACCACATCCCAGACTTAGTATGTTCTCATGTTTCCGATCATGCATATGGAGTAATTAATCTCAAACTTATAGGTATTATCAGTTCAAGGTAACAGTTTTCCTTAAACTTACTCATTCTCATGTTCATATTTCAGTGACAAACTTGGTATTTAGTTCCATGCTCGATTTTCAGTTCAAACTTGATACCTTTACCATTGTATGTTCATGACTAAGTTTAGTCATGAATTCACGCATCAGATATGTGTGATCAGCTCATTAGTACTTTCGGTCATGCATTCACGTATTATGTCAGTCATATAATCATGGATCAGATATGCATGGATTCAACCTTTCAGTTGTGCATCAGATATGCATTTTCATTTTGAGAAAACTTACTTTATTAGAATCCTCAGTCTTATATTCATGAATCAGCTTCCCATGCATCAGATATGTATGTTCAGTATGTTGTGCTCAGCTTTCAGTCATGCCAGTCATGAACCCATGTTTTAGTAGTGTATGTCTTGTACGTATTTCATCTTATCATCTCTCTTGCTTTATTTAATTTCCATTTGAGGACGAATGTTCCTAAGGAGGAGATATTGTAATACCTCGTATATTTCTAAGCTAGGAGACGAACCATTTTTCCTACATATGAAACATCCTATCCTATGAGTAGTATTTTAGTGCATGACTTACAATGAGTATCCTATCAATAAGATAGCTTATGATACATTAAGCATGTTCATATGAGTTACTTAAGGTAATACAAGCTAAGAGTTTTTGAATCCATCAAGTTTTAGTGTTCTATTTTGCAAGGGTCATCTTTGAATGAGTATAACTCAATTTTAATATGTTATTTTGGCTAATTTAGACCTACCAAATTTTAGAGAATCGAATTATCTTTCCAACGATACCAATTTTGCCTTAATCTAATACTCGAGCGAAAAGTTATGCCCTTTTTCATGAGAGATAGTAAGGATAGGCGATTGGTTAGGCGCCGCCCAACCCAAACATAGGCGATTGGTTAGACGCCGCCCATCCTAGCTTAGGCAATCACTTGGGTGCCTCCTAAGTTAGTTCCAGGTGCCAAAAAAACTCCGTTTTGAGTTATTTTAAGGGTAATTAAGTCTTTTAACACTCCTTACACATCCCAAAACTTAACCCTACAAACTATATAGCTTCTAAACAAATTAAAACCCTGTTAACATCTCAAAGATCATCATCCAAGAGCACTAAAAGAGAAAAACAACTAGGGTTTCATAATTAAGCTTGCAGATCAAATTTCAAGGAAATTTCTCCATCAATTATCAAGAAACTCCCTTTTAAGGTATGTGTAGTGTTCATCCACGGATTCCTTTCGTCCGTGGAGTTCAAGAATCAATCTTTAAAATACAAAAGCTTGGTTGATTGTAATGATATGATAATACCCATGTTGATGCTTGTTTTTTTGCTATATAATAGTATTGTGACTGTATATCTTATGAAAGTTATGTTGTTAGTTGAAAAACATGATCTTTAGATGGATTGATAGAATGCATGTATGAAATCCACCTATGCCTTAAAGAATGCATGCAAGGTGTTCGGTAAAATGCCTAGTATGTTAGAACTTCATATTTACATGATTTCATGATATCTAAGCAACAAATTCATGTAAGTCATACACTCCAATATGAATTTCCATGCAAATTGTGTGTTGTTATTGTTGTGGTATAAAGCATGTATGATAATGGAGATATAAATTATGTACACAAAATATATCCATGTTTTCCCTTCCATGTTTGAGATGTTGAATAAATACATGAAGTATAATATCCCCAAATCATTATAATATGAACTAAATGTTACATGTTGCCATTCCCTTACGCTCGAATGGTTTCCATGCGATTGCTATGTATAGTATATGTTGTCGGAATGCCCATGATATTAGAATATGAGATTTATGACTTGATTATAAGTATTCCTATTCATGATAGATATTATGATGACCATGTACTTCATGAAATCCCCCACTCATGTATTAGGGATTTTTATTGATGGTCGTGTACTCAAGAAATTCAAGTTGTGTCAGTTTCCTTCCATTGAGTCATGGGGGTACTTGTACCCGAAAAATATAGCTGTGTGCCTAGAGCCATGTCATGTTTTCATGATACTCTCAGTCAAGCCATGATCTATAGAATTCAGTCAGTCATGTGACTTAGGAAAACTCAGAAATCTCAGTAATCTCAGTAATCTCAGTGCTCAGTAACCTCAGCAACCTCAGTATTCACAGTTAATCTCAGTAACGTCAGTACTCTCAACCAGTCCTTAGAACTCAGTACATTCCGTCAGTCATTGGAATCCAGTAAACTTAGTTTAACTCTGCTAAACAATACTATTAGTATCAGTCCAGTTAATCAGTATCAGTTCAGCTAATCAGTTTAGTTCAGTTATTCAGTTCAACTTAGTTATTCAGTTCAGTGTCCTTCATATGGGAGTAGAAGTTAGCACCGAGAAAACCCAAGGATGGGAACTCACCCACCAATTCAGGGTGTGATTCTTAGTAGTCATCCTTATGTTCTAGAACTACGTAGCCAGTGTAGGTTGAGACATCTTAACCCATCAGATTAGGGTTGATAAGGTGGATTAACCTGTCAGTTTAGGGTTCCCACCATTCTCATTGAGTACCTGCTAGTATAGGGTTCTCACAGCTGTCCTTACCAGTGGCGCGTTATTGACACCCCTCTAGTCATGACAGAGATTGGACCCCAGCTTAGCTATTATAGCATATTTGGGGCATGTCAGTTAGATACCTACTTCCCACAGTTTCAGTTAAAGATTTGGGGACTGTCAGCTATAGCTACGCAGTCTCAGTAAAGAACTCAGATAGCTTTTCATATTTTAGTATATCAGGGCTGTCAGATACATTTAACTCAGAAATAGAATGAAGCTTAGATAGTTTCCTTCAGATTTATGGACTGTGTGATATAGTCACTTATGCTATCAATCACAACAGTTATCAGAACTCATGCTATCAGTACTCAGCTTTAGGACTGTCAGATACAGTTAATCAGACTAGTTCTTCATAATTCGAACTGTCAGAAACAATTATTTATTTATCAGTAATGCAATATCAGTCTCTTAGTATATAAGTAATACTGTATCAGATTCATCACTTATTATTGATTTACATATCAATATCAGTAAACTCAGTCTTTCAAAATCTCATTATCAGTACACTCATGTTGTCAGTATTCAGACTCAGTAGTCAGTATCTCTACGAGTTTAGTTACAGTTACGTATGCATGTTTGTACTCTCACATTCATATCAGTAGGTATTTTTCATGCATATAGACCTTTCCATTTAGCCTACCTCACTCGTATACTCAGTACATTCATACTTATTAACGCATTTGCCCTATGGTTCTTTCTCTTATGTTACACCATAGGTTCAGAGGCATGATCTCCAAATCAGTAGTAGAATCTAGGATCAGCAGTCAGAGTTAGACGTGAGTCCTAATCCTTCGAGGACATGATGATTTCATTTCTATTCCAGTTTTCAGTTATTTCAGTAGTTGAAGCTAGTTAGGGACATGTCCCATCAACTCCTTATTCAGTTCAGTTAGAGGCTTTCAGACTAGATGTCAGATTAGATGTTCAGACTTAAGTATTTATGTTCCTTTTTGGTATTCTTATACCATATTTTTTGAATATGTATTATTATTGAACCTTATGGCGTTACAGTTATGTTTCCGCATATTTTATGAGATATTATGCAGTTTACAGGTATATATATCAGTCATGGGTGAGCTTGAGGTCCTTCGGGGTCATGAGCACCGTGTAGCATTTCAGTTCAGAAAATTGAGGTGTTACAGGTACTCAAAGAGAGAATGGTGGGACCTTAAACTGAAAGGTTAAGCCACCTCATCAACCCAAATCTGAAAGGCCAAGATTTCTCAACCTACGTTGGCTACGTAGTTCCGGAACACAAGGATGACTGCTAAGGATCACACCCTAAAATTGGTAGATGAGTCTCCATTGTTGGGTTCACTCGGTACTAACATCTAGTCCCATCTGAAAAGACTAAACATGATTCAACTAACTATACATGGACAGATTGATTGACTTTCATTGACTGACGGAGTAGTACTATTATCTGAGAGTTAACTGAGATCATGAGATTTCTGAGATTTCCTGAGTCACATGACTGAATGAGTTCTATAGATTATATCTTGACTGAGATTATCGTGACAACATGACATGGCTCTAGGACACAACTACATTTTTTGGGTACGAATACCCCCAGGACTCGATAGAAGGAAACTGACACACATGATATGACTTGATCACAAGATTTGAGTCCACAATTCATAATATAATAAGTAGGGAATATCATATTTCATATAGTTATTCAATATCTTAAACATTGTAGGGAATGCATGGATATATTTCATGTGCATATTGTATATCTCCATTATTTTGCATGCTTCATACCACCACAATAGCAACACATGAAAAGAATGGAATAGGTGGGTTTCATTCTTGCACTATATTAAACCACCTAAAGTTCATGGTTTTCAATTAACAAAAATATATATTCCATGAAAACACCTTTAGACATCACATTGAAACTTAAACAACAATTGTCAACATGTACATACTCATATCACCACAAAAAGTTTATAAAATAATATTTAAAACATGGTTCTTGAGCTCTATGAACGGATTGGATCCATAGATGAGCACTACACATACTTTAGAAAGGAAACCTTGATGATTTGCTGGAGAGTTCTTGGATTTGGGAAACTTAATTCTCAATTATCTTAGAAAATGGCTTAAATATTGCTTTTGAGAGATGAGTTTGATGGAAACCCTAATCTTGTGGTTGAGAGTGTAAGAGAGGGTTTTTAAGATACTTAACTGAAGAAGAATGGAAAAAATTATGCCTCTTTAGGGTAATATGTAGTGGAAGGTGAACAAAAAGATTAAAATACCCTTATGAAATAAATTACTAGTTACTGAAAATCATAGCTGACGACATTGGTGACGAGGCATCAAAAGTGTGGTAAGCCATCATAAATGTCGTCACACAGGATCTGCAATTGATGGTTTCTGCTTAAGTCTGATGAACTTCATGGTAGGGCATCACAAATGTGGTAAACCACCATGAATGTTGACAGACAGAAGCTGGATTTAGCCTAAGGCAGACGACCTTCGTGATAGGGCATCACAAATATGGTAAACAACCACGAATGTCGTTGCTTAGGAGCTGGTTTCTGCCTAAGGCTGACGACCTTTGTGGTAGGGCATCACAAATGTGGTAAGCTACCACGAATATCATCACACAATTTCTAGCCTAACATGCTGGAGTAAAATAAGAATAACTCTTTGCTCCGATATCGGATTTAGGCGAAATTGGTATCGTTGGAAAGATAAATCAATTATATATCTGTTGATAGGTCAGGAGATAAAAAATTTCCAAGTATAATGATAGATATTCTCATTTGAATCTGACTATGGCAATATCTTTCTCAAGAATTCGATCGGTGAGGAATGTTTTGATTCGTCTGGTAGCCAGGAGTTATTTAAAATCTTAATATATATCTAACTTACTCATAAAACGATAAAAGAACCATGATGTACTATGCGTAACCTTGGTACATGGCTCTAATATTAGTTTGGATTTTTGGGGTATTACAATATCCCCCCTTGGAAACATTCGTCCTCGAATGATGACTGCTTGAGAGGGGAGAAAATATAAAACGCCGCATAGACTGATCATGCTCAACTGGCACATGATTTTAGGACTGAATTGAATTCCAAACTGAATATAGCCCAACTGAACATGCATATCTGATGCATGACTGATAGGCTAAACTCATGAATGCATGATAAGCTATGCACTGATACTTGATACCAATTTTATACAAGAATTTTGAACATGTAACTGAATAAGCTTAAGGAAAATGGTTACCTCGAGCTAAGTCTGAATTAGCATAGAAAAGATGAGGGTACTTGGTTCGCCTGTCCGCTTCTGCTTCCCAAGTAGCTCCCTCCATGGACCGATTCTGCCAAAGAACCTTGACTAGAGGGACTTCTTTATTCCTCAGGCTACCAGTCTGATGTCAAGAATTTCGACTAGAATCTCTTCATAAGGGAGGCTATTCTAAATGTCAATGCTCTGAATAGGGAATAAAACTGCTAGGTCACCTATGCACTTCTTGAGCAAAGAGACATGGAAGACTCGATGAACTGAGGTTAGATCTGAAGGCAATTCGAGCTCATAGGATACCTTGCCGAATCTCTTCACTCCCTTCTTGGGAGAGATCTTGAGATAGACATAGTCATTGACCTTGAATTCAAGATCATTTCTATGAACATCTGCATAACACTTCTGTCAGCTCTGAGCAGCCTAGAGTCTCTCTCTGATCAACTGAACTTTCTCTAAGGCATCGAATACTAAGTCAATCCCTATGACTGCGGTCTTATTAACTTTGAACCAACTAATCAGAGACCTACATCTCCTACCATAGAGAGCTTTGAATGAATCCATCTGAATACTGGAGTGATAGCTGTTGTTGTATGAAAACTCAATCAAAGGTAAGTGGTCATCCCAGCTTCCCTTGAAATCAATTGCACATGCCCTTAGCATATCTTCTAGAGTCTGAATGGTCCTTTCTTCTTCACCATCTGTATGAGGATGAAATGTTATACTGAGATGAACTTTAGTACCAAGACCCTTTTGGAATGCTTTCCAGAAGTGAGAGGTGAACTGGGTACCTCTGTCTTAGATGATAGATAGTGGAACACCATGTAATCTGACCAACTCCCTAATATAGAGTTTGGCATAATCCTCGGCTAAGTAAGAGGTACGAACTGGAAAGAAATGAGCTAACTTGGTTATTCTGTCTACAATGACCAAAATTAAATCATGCTGATGACGTGTTCTAGGCAAACTTGTCACGAAGTCCATGTTCACTTTTTCCCACTTCTAAGTAGGAATAGTGAACTCCTACATGGAACCACTAGGTTTTTGATGCTCTATCTTAACCTGCTGACATGTAGAGCACTTAGCCACAAACTCTGCAACATCCCTCTTCATCCCACTCCACCAATAGATCTCCCGCAAGTTGCGGTATATCTTAGTGGCTCCTGGATGAATAGAGTATCGGACACAATGCACTTTTACAAGAATTCTCTACATCAATTCATCTACACTGAGAACACACAGACAACCCTGACAATGAAGAACACCATCTCCCTCTTAGGAGAAATTCTCTACTTCCTGACTCTGAATTGACTTTTTTAGCTTAACAAGTCTAGTATCCCTATCTTGCTTCTCTTTCACCTCGAAAACTACATATGACTCTGAACTACTCTAAACACATACACCACCCTCTGAAGAGTTGACTAAGCGAACACCTAGTCTAGCAAGCTGATAAATCTTCTGAGCTAATTTCTTCTTACTATCCTCAACATGGGAAACACTACCCACGGATAGTCTACTGAGTGAGTCAGCCACTATATTGGCCTTGCCAAGATGATAAAGGACACTCATGTTATAATCCTTCAAGAGCTCTAACCAGCATCTCTAATAAAGATTGAGATCTTTCTAGGAAAAGACATGCCGAAGGCTCTTATGATCTGTGAAGACGTCTACATAAACACCGTATAGATAATGCCTCTAATTATTTAAGGCAAAGACAACTGTTGTTAACTCAAGGTCATGAGTAGGATAATTCTTCTCATGGGGCTTTAACTGTCTGGAGGCATAGGATATGACTCTACCATGCTGCATGAGGACACAACCTAAACCTACTCTGGATGCATTACAATATACTACGAATCTATCGAAACCGTCAAGAAGTGCTAAAATTGGAGCTGAGGTGAGTCGAATCTTCAACTCCTGAAAACTCTTCTCGTAAGGTTTTGACCACTGAAACTTTACCTTCGTCTGAGTCAATCTGGACATAGAAGATGCAATAGAAGAAAATACCTCAACAAACCATCGATAGTAGCCAACAAAACCCAAGAAAATCCTAATATCTGATGGAGAGATAGGGCGATGCCATTTTCTTAGCGCTTCAGTTTTCTGAGGATCTACTATAATTCCATTAACCAAAATAATGTGGCCAAGGAATGTTACTTATCTTAGACAAAATTCATACTTACTAAACTTGGTGAACAACTGGTGATCCCTGAGAGTCCAAAGAACAATTGTGAGATGGTCTGAATGATCACGCTCTGTATGAGAATAGACCAGAATATCATCTATGAAGACTATGACGAATGTATCCAAGTACTGCTTGAACACCTGGTTCATCAAGTCCATGAAAGCTGCAGGGGCATTGGTAAGACCAAAGGACATGACTAGAAATTCAAAGTGACCATACCGTGTATGAAAAGCTATCTTGGAAATGTCACATTCTTTAACTCTGAGATGATGATAGCCTAATTTCAGGTCTATCTTAGAGAAATAACTGGCACCCTGAAGTTGGTCAAACAAGTCGTATATCCTAGGTAGCGGATACCTGTTCTTGACCATGACTTGTTTGAGCTGACAGTAATCAATACATATTCTGAGAGAACCATCTTTCTTGCATACGAATAAGACTGGTGCACCCCATAGGGATACACTGGGCCTGATGAATCCCTTATCTAAGAGATCCTTCAACTGATCTTTCAGTTCCTTGAGTTCTACTAATGCCACTCTATATGGTGGAATAAAAATAGGCTGATTATCTGGGAGAAGGTCTATGCTAAAGTCTATTTTCCTTTCAGAAGGAATGCCTAGAAAATCTTCAAGAAAGACGACTGAATATTCATTAACCACTGGGACTACTTCAAGACTGGGAGATTTGGAACTAGAATCCTTAATATGCACAAGATGATACACACACCCGTTAGAAATTATTTTCCTTGCCCAAAGGTAGGAAACAAGCTTTCCCTTGAAAGATAAAGTACTACCCTTCCACTTTAGGACGGGCTCATTTGGGAACTGAAATAGAACTATCCTATTTCTGAAGTTGACTATGGCATAGCAGGAATGAAGCCAATCCATACCGCGAATGATATCAAAATCAGTTATCTCCAACTTGACTAAATCTGCAGATGTGAATTTCTAAAATATCATAATCGGGCAGTTCCTATATACCCACCGAGCTATGATGGTTTTACCCATTAAAGTAGAGACTAAAAAGGGCTCTGCTGAAATTTTAAGACTGATTACAAAATTGCCTGCTATGTATGGAGTGACAAAAGACAAGGATGCACCTGGGTCTAGCAAAGCATAAACATGAACATAGAAAATATGTAATGCACCAATAACGATATCAGGAGAATTTTCCTGATCTTGTCAGGTCTGAAGAGCATAGAGTCTATTTGGGCATTGCCCACTAGTAGTACTGGAAGTGGTACCTTGCTGGTTTGGGCAACTAGACTGGGCTGTGGAACGATTTTGCTGATCCTGAGGGCCTGGCTGAGGATACTTCCTAATCCTATGGCCTGGCTTACCACAACTAAAATAGAAATCACTATCAGATCTGCAAATACCTTAATGGTTCTTACCATAAGTCTGACAAAGAGGGTTTGTTCGGGCAGTGCTAGAGATTTAGAGCCTGGTCCTCTATCTCTATTGCGGTCCCTGATATTTGGCACTAGGGAACTAGTGGAGGAAGGGGCTGGAACTGCTGACTTAGGATGAAACTACAAAATATTTCCTCCCTCTAATTTGGGCTGAACAAAACTGAAACTGCCTACTCTTGCTCTCTTGTTCTGCCTCTCCCTAGTCTTAATGTTCTACTCCTCTATCTGTGGAGTGTGGTTCATGAGCCTGGCTAAAGTTATATCACTATTCAGTATCACAGACCTACACTCATTTACCACAGTATCATTCACCCCTAACATGAACTTGCTCATCTTAGCCCTGTTGTCTGCAACCACATGAGGGGCATATCTGGCTAGTTGAGTAAATCTAAGAGAATACTCTCTAACAGTCATATTTCCCTACCAGAAATTGATGAAATCAAGAACTTTGGCCTCTCTCAGCTCTTGGGGAAAGAATCTATCGAAGAAATCCATGACAAATTCTTCCCACTTAACAGGACCTGCATCCTCTAACATTTCTGTTAACCACTACTTGTACCAAGTGTGAGAGACATCCTGCAATTGATATACGGGTAACTCTACACTATGAGAAAAAGTGACTCCCATAATATCAATGACCTTCTGGACATGGTCAATGAATTCCTGAGGATCCTTGTCTGGCTTAGACCCAAAGAAGGATGGAGGGTTCATTCGGGGGAAGTCCTGAATCCTAGCTGCTGCTGAATTAGCCACTGGGTTGGCCAGAATGACTGCTAGTCATTCATTTTAGGAAGATACAGACTAAACAAGAGCAAAAAATATGGTCCTAAACTTCATATGAGAAATATGTTCGCCTAAAGGATCTTCGGGCTGAGGAGCTGGCTGATTTCTTCTCTTTGGAGTCATGTTTTTGAAAGAAGAGAAGAGTGGATTGGACAGAGAGACTGACTTGAAATTATGCTTACTAGCACGACATAAATACTGAAGAAAGGGAACTGTTCCTAAAATATCTCATAGCCTCCTGTTCATAAATATGGCGCGCAACACACCCATGTACAAGACTCTACTAGATACAAATTTCAGACTTCTAAGGACTCTATTGAACCTTGGGCTCTGATATCAAGTTTGTAATGCCTAAATTTTCTGAATCGGAATGCTAAATGGTGCTTATAACCTCAAGGGACCACAAGCTAACCCATGACTGATATCTGTATCTGTATACTGCAATTCATGACATAATATTACAGAAAACATGCACAATAGGCCATAAGGTTCAATTGAAATAATATAACATCCATATGGGAAAAAAATACCCAAAACAACTGAAAACTGAATCTGAAAGCTAAATTTGAGCATAAATCCAAAAGCCTCTAAGTACTGTCTGAAATAAGGAGTTGAAGGAACATGTCTCCAACTAACTCCATAAAACTAAACTGAAGAAATAAATGAATAAATCAAATAATGCCATCCTCGAATAAAGAGGACTCACAACAGCTCTGTATTTTAAATGCGACTGCTAATGCTGGTTTGGGAATCGTGCCTCTAAAAATATAGTGTAACATGAAAAGAATGCACCATAGCGGAAATACGTCAGTACAACTGGAGTACTGAGTATACGAGTGAGGTAGGCTAATGGAAAGGGTTTACATGCATGAATAATACTACTGACTAACTGATATGAACGTAAAAGTGCAAACATACATACATAGTAACTAAGATCATGAGTACGTAATGGCTAAATCTGTATGCTAATACATGGCTGGAGCCGTAGTTCTGATAACATGGATGACTGTATCTGAAAGCCCTAAATTTGGTTGAACTCTCTGAGTTCCATGCTATAACTGAATTTGACTGCATCTAACAGTCCTTGTATACTGATATCTAAAGAACTATCTGAGTTCTTTTACTGAGACTGATACTAAAACTATAGGAGGTAGTTGTTTAACCGACATTCCCCATGTATGCCATTATGGTTAAGCTGGGGTCCAATCTCTGCCCCGACTGAAGGGGTGTCAATACAGTGCCACTGGTAAGGACAGTTGTGAGTGACCCTTATCTGGCAGGGACACAAAGTGAGAATGATGGGACCCTAAACTAACAGGTTAAGCCACCTCATCAACCCTAATCTGACAGGCTAATATATCCTAACCTACGCTGGCTACGTAGTTCTGGAACACAAGGATGACTGCTAAGGATCACACCCTAAAACTGGTAGGTGAGTCCCCATCCTTGGGTTCACTCGGTGCTAACTTCTACTCCCATCTCAAGAGACTAAACATGATTCAACTGACTGTACATGGACAGATTAACTAACTTCCGTTGATTGATGGAATAGTACTATTATTTGATAGTTAACTGATATCATGAGATTTCTGAGGTTTCCCGAGTCGCATGACTAACTGAGTTCTATAGATTATAGCTTGACTGATATTATCGTAACAACCTGACATGGATCTAGGCACACAACTATGTTTTTCGGGTATGAATACCCCAAGACTCGATAGAAGGAAACTGACACACATGACATGACTTGATCACAAGATTTGAGTCCACGATTCATAATATCATAAGTAAGGGATATCATATTTCATATAGTTATTCAACATCTTAAACATTGTAGGGAATGTATGGATATATTTTGTGTGCATATTGTGTATCTCCATTATCTTGCATTCTTCATACCACCACAATAGCAACACATGAAAAGCATGGAATTCATATTGAAGTATGTAGCTAACATGAACTTGTCATTTAGACATCATAAAACCATACAAACATGAACTTCTAGCATCCTAAGCATTTTATCAAACACCTTGCATGCATTCTTTAAGACATAGGTGGGTTTCATACATGCACCATATTAAACCACCTGAAGTTCATGGTTTTCAATTAACAAACACATATATTCGATGAAAACACCTTTAGACATCACATTGAAACTTAAATAACAATCGTCAATATGTATATACTCATATCACCACAAAAAGTTTACAAAATAAAATTTATAACATGGTTCTTGAGCTCTATGAACAGATTGGATCCATCTATTATCACTACTCATACCTTAGAAAGGAAACGTTGATGATTTGCTGGAGAGTTCTTGGATTTGGGAAACTTAATTCTCAATTATCTTGGAAAAAGGCTTGAATCATGCTTTTGAGAGATGAGTTTGATGAAAACCCTAATCTTGTGGTTGAGAGGGTAAAATAGGGTTTTTAAGATGCTTAACTAAATAAAAATGGGAAAAATTATGCCTCTTTAGGGTTATAAGTCATGGAAGGTGAAGGAAAATACCAAAATACCCTTATGAAATAAATTCCTAGTTGCTGAAAATCATAGCTGACGACATTTGCGACAAAGAGTCAAAAGTGTGGTAAGCCATCAAAAATGTCATCACACAGGAGCTAGAATTGATAGTTTCTGCCTAAGTCTAATGACCTTCGTGGTAGGGCGTCACAAATGTGGTAAGCTACCATGAATGTCGTCACACAGGAGCTGGATTCTGCCTAAGGCTGACGACCTTCGTAATAGGGCATCACAAATGTGGTAAGCTACCATGAATGTCGTCGCTTAGGATCTGGTTTCTGCCTAAGGCTGACGACCTTCGTGGTAGGGCATCACAAATGTGGTAAGCTACCACGAATGTCGTCACACAGTTTCCAGCCTGACATGCTGGAGTAAAATAGAAATAACTCTTTGCTCTGATATCGGATTTAGGAGAAATTGGTATCGTTGGATTGATAATTAAATTATATATCTGTTGATGAGCTGAAAAATTCCAAGTATAATGAGAGATATGCTTATTTAAATCTAACTATGGAAATATCTTTCTCAAGAATTCGATCGGTAAGGAATGTTTTGATTCGTCTGATAGCTCGGAGTTATTTGAAGCCTTAATATACGTCTAACTTACTCATAAAACTATAAAAGAACCATGATGTTTTATGAATGAGCTTAGTACATGGCTCTAATATTAGTTTGGATTTTTTGAGGTATTACACCCTGACTCTGAGCTGATGATAGGCTAATCTGAGGTCTATCGTAGAAAAGTAACTGGCATCCTGAAGTTGGTTAAACAAGTCATAGATTCTGGGAAGTGGATACTTGTTCTTTACTGTGCCTTTATTTAGCTGACTATAATCTATACATATTTTAAGAAAACCGTCTTTCTTATGCACAAATTAAATTGGTGGGCCCTACGGGGACACATTAGGTCTGATGAATCCCTTATCTAGGAGATCCTTTAACTATTCTTTTAATCGTCTCAGTTCTGTTGGATCCATTCTATATGGCGGAATAGATATGGGCTGAGTATCTAGAAGAAGGTCTATTCCGAAGTTAATTTCCCTTTCAGGAGAAAATCTGGGAAGATCTTCGGTAAACATACCTGGGAATTCACATGCTACTGATACTAGTACAAGAGTAGGGGTTTCTGATATAGAGTCCTGGACTCGAACAAAATGATAGAAACATCGTTTAGATATCATTTTCCTTTCCCTAAGGTAGGAAACAAGCTAACCCCTAAGTGTAAAAGTGGTGAAGGAAATGATGGAAAATTGGGTGAAGAAGGGGGACTTGTCTGCTTAAGTGGTACAAGTTGTCCACTTAAGAAGGAAACAAACTGACCCCTAAGAAACCCTAAATGTTGTTAAAGAGGCTACTATTCTGCTTAAGTTGTACAAGTCCACAAAAGTGGTCCTGGGCAAAGTCACGGGTACTGCTAAAATGGTTACCTAGCCACTAATGCGGTGCCTTCTTAAGAAATTCCTTACCGCTAAAGCAGTCCCCAATCAAATGACCATGGTTGCTTAAGTAGATCATGGGCACTAAAGCTCTTGCTACTAATCTAGCCCCATGACCGCTCAGATATCATGCACTAGATTTCTCTAAGTCTAAAAATAAACTTCGATCAGGTGCTCAGGATTCTTTCAGAACCCCATGCGAGCAAACAAACGATATTACCATATTAAATTTGACATTCCAGACTCAATGGAACCATCATAACTTTCATCTGAGATTATTTCAACAAAATGTAGGGCCCACAACTATAGTTTCATTTTTTGTATAATCCACCCAATAGCCCAAAATGAGTCTTGATGCCTCCGGACCAAAACCAAGGGTCTACTAAGCCTAAAATCAATGTTTTGGAGTAAATGGCACAGCCAGAAATATCATCCGAGGTCATCTACTAGAAGTTTTAGTCCAAGACTAATTTCTTAACAATGAAAGCTCTAAGATTAGTAAATGAGCCTAGAACCCAAATGAGTTATTCGATAACCAAACCAACAGTTCAGGCAAGTCATAAATGACCTATAACCTCTATAGAATGGATTGAAATGCTGAAAATTCATGTAAAATGAGGAAATGACCGGGAGGTTCATTACAATATCCACTACTAAAAGAAGTTTCATCTACAAATGTCGATGGATAGGAGGAGCACGAAAGCTTGAAGGGACGAGGTACTGAGCCTGCATGCGTCGAGCGAGACTGGTCAAATAACCTTTAAAAAGAAATTATACTTCTAAGAGATTTAGCCATAGGTTTCACTTCTTCAACTAACTTCCTTTCTTCACTTCTCAAACAACCAAAACTCAACCTTAATAACCAACCAACCTTTAACTAAACTGAAGGAATTTGATGTATACAAATCCAAACCACAACACATTGATACTACACCGATACCAGCACAACAAAGTGAAGACTCATGAAAGACCAAGGCAAACGAAGGCATGAGTTATGTGACCGACTCCAAAATTCAAATATAACCTTATTTTTCCCTTCTAAACTTGCTACACATTCCATATAAGGAAAAAGGTCACCCGAGTCCTATCCATATAACTCTATCACACCATTCTCGATGAACTAAAGCTGAAACTATTACTACAAGAAAAATAACCTATAAGGAAGGGAAATATGGTCCCAAAAAGTCCAAATCATGTCCCAATTGGTCTTTTAAAACCAGAAAAATCTGATTGCATCCCGTCCTAACAAGATCTGCCTCTAAAGGTCATTAGCGACGAGTCCAATAAACCAGTCCTTAAAACCCTTTTGCAACGGCAAAAAAGCTGGTCGTAATTTCCTTTTAATGATGGTATATCTTATCCCAATCGATTAAATACCTTGTCATAATTATATTTTTGCGATGGTATTTCTTATCTCAAATAGACTAACTACATTATTGTAATTATCTTTTTTTGCAACGGTATTTCTCCTCCCAAATATCCTTTAGTGATGAGAAAAATTCTTTTCCTAGATCAAACTTTAAGACGAGCAACATCCTAGTCGTAGATCCACTTTTAAAGACGAGTGATATTCTATTCCTAGATCAACCTTTAAAGACGAGCAACACCTCTAGTAGTTAATAAGTATTTTAAGACGAGCAATATTTCTAGTCTCTAATTGACCACAAATGAGCCAAATATGTATCAGAAAATAATAAATTTCATCAATTAATATCAAGTTGCTATTGAGAATCAAATCCAGTATACATAGTGATAAAATCGGTATATCTCAGTATTGTAATAACACTTATATACTTACCTGACAAATTTAAGTAACTCAAATCCAAGTATTAACTTGGTGGAACTACCACGAGACATGACTAACTTTCTATATCAGTATATAGTCCATCTTTGAAGTTGTTTTTGTTTGTAAAAAGCATTATAGACCAGAATGAGTTTCAGGACTCCTGCTGCCATTATTGAATAGTAAGATAGAGAGTATAATTAGGAATCAAATCACAGGTATCGAGCTTGATGTTTTTCATCTGAGAAGTATCGTGTCCACTGTACAGCTATTCTTTTATTGCGCTGCCTTCATATGTATAACCATCCATTGCTATATATAGATCTTCCATGACATCCTGAAAGTGTTCACGTTAATGATAAAAACATCAATCATACAGGATACATACAGTACACCAGATACGAAGTATCAGCTACCATTTGTATATCTTGATTTTTTTCTTTTTCTTTTGATAAAGGTAAAGTTAAAAACTTGATTCATGATAGTATCCTATACTAGCAGGGTCATATGGGCCTCTTTATTATTTCAAGTAGAAGTATTCATCATTTATACCACATAAAAAAACAAAATACATTCTGATCTTAGTCGCTCAGTGCAACCTAAATTGTCACAACAAATATATGAAAGTGATTATTATGTCTTCATATTTAATGATCCATCAACAAATAAGGTTGAGGATCTCATAGCTAGTCCACATGTTCTCACACAACACAAGCATTGAACACAAAACTGAGCATCTCACACGAACAATTCCTATATCTCCATTTAGAAGGTGCAAGAGTGATATTTGATATCAAGTAGAATTTTGAACCAACAGAAAACAAATCATATATCTTATGCCTACCTGAAAAATAGGATAGACGAAATAAGAAGGAATTCATTTTTGGCTCTTAGAACCCTGAGATGAAGTATTCAAATCTGAGTGTGGTGTGCATATATCTTTCATTGGCTTAATTGTTACCCAAACTTCTGAGATCATATTAGGCTGATTTAAAGGATCTTTCAAATAACACCTTAGCGCTACATAAGCTAACAGTTCTTCTTGATCAATTGGCCAATCACCAACTGAAGAGTCCAAAACTGAACCTAAGAATGATGATGAATATTCTCTGGCCAAGAGAAAAGTACATTTACAGCAGGCTTTCTATAAATCTATAGAATGGTTCTGTTGTTCAATTAAAGGGGTGTGTCCTTTACCACCTGTTACTATCCTAATAATGATTTTCCATAAGTCATCTTATGAATTTAGCATTTTAGTGGTCAATAATTCAAAAAGGAACAGAACACGGAGGTCTAAAGTTTATTCTTTCCTTTAAATTAACTTGAATTTGGCTTTAGTTTTTTTAAATAAAATGTAATTTGTTTCTGCTTTTCCTTTTTCTGTATATAAACATACAAATTACCTATATAAATTACTTGATTCGATTTTCTCAAGTTCAAAATGAAAAATATCCAGGAAAAGAAGAGGGAAAGTCTAAAAGGTTTTACTTACCCTTAAGAAATTGGGATGAAAATCCAAAAGTTGAGTCATGAGTTCAGAATTGTCCAAACTATATAATAAGACAATATCATAATTCTTCAACCAATATGGGGCACCCTGTCACATCAGCATACCCTGCATTTGACATCCAGAGCATCAGTAACATAACTTTAGGACCCAACTATAATGATATACTATGTGTAATACCCCAAGAAGGTTTACGATAGAATAAACACATACCTTACCCCTACCTCGTAGGGATAGAGAGGTTGTTTTCAATGGACCCTCAACTTAAAAGAACCATTTTAAAGTAGTTTGAAAAAGGGAATACAAAAACATAAGTAGTAACAAAATAAAACAAAGCAAAATAGAATATAGTACATAACATATAGAAGAAAGAACAGTAACAACAATGAACTAATGCAATAACTGAAGCACAAACAAACACAGGTCATAACTTCAGGGCCCAACCCTGGGAAATACTACAACAATCACAGGTCTGGCTCGGGTATCATTTTCAGAAAATTAATATAGGGATTAAATCAACCGCAATAACTAGTTCATATAATGAGAAGTATCCAAAGCCATAAAAGGAGAAAACCTACTCCCTCAACCATTATGGTACACTCTTTAACATTTACATCAAAACAACTAGTTTAGATTATTTCATATCCAGTTCCACTCTATAGTAAGAGTGCTAGTTATCACTTATCCATTATTAAATTTTGACTTTGTAAGTTCAATAATAAAATGTCCAGCCAAGAGAAAAAGGACTGAGGTTCAAACTTATTACTTTTTAATTTTCTTTGATCTATACATGGTTTTAATGTCTAAAACTAATATTTCCTGTTTCAACACTATTAGGCTCTATTACCAGTAAAAGATGCAAGTAATTATCTCTTCTAATTAAATAACTTCTTGACTTCTCATAATCATAAAAAACTTTTCCAGCCAAAGGAAGGAGCACCAAGGTTTTACCATTTACTTCCTACAATTTGTTTAATTATTTAAATAGATTTTATCTAAAAACTATTATAGAAGAGAGAGTGTTCCCAAAGAAGACACTCTTAAAAAGTGTCTGCCGTACAAATAGACAGTGATAATGAGGATATAGCAACACCTATGCCCCAATACTAAGCTTGGTAATGATACTAACCATTTAAAGAAAATGTATCAATGCTACAAGAACAATGCAGGAAGAAGGGGCACACAAAATGGCTAATCCTTGGATGTAGGGCCTAGCACAACAAAAACTATTTTGAAACAAAAATGATGACAATCTATGATATTTCAGCTTCCACGGGAGACAAGGTAAGAGAACTTTAGTATAGTGAACCTACTTTAATTCTAGATGGGGTTTAAGACTTTAAATAAGGGAAATATGTGCATAACTAGACAATGTGATGAGATATTAATGTTTAACAAAATGGAAGAAGTGAATATGATACTCCACTTTAGGAAATCTAATTATATCCTACATCCATTAGAAATGGGATAAAATTGAAGCATTAGATCATATATTCTCTTCACTCTGTCACGTGCTATTGAGCTAAAAATTAGAGAAGGGGAAAAATTGAGCTTGCTCACATGAGAAAATGGCTGGAAACATTCTAATCACAAGACTATAAAAAGAGGTATATAATCTTATATCTATATAGAGATTAACAATAATTTGACCTTGTAGGTTATAAAAAGTATCGTAAGAGACTTTCTGTAATAGAGTTATCTATATAAGGTCTTTTTCTATTGATATTAAGAGTTAATTAAGTACCTTTGGATTGATGGCAAAGATTTTCCCTTGAGGTATTCCAACCTTGAGGTAGTTGATCAAATCAGTGTTTGTTTCCAAAACCAGTGTAGAAGGGAAAGGGATTCTTATTAGAAGGGAACAATGTTTTCATATCCTGTAAACTTAAAAGTTTATAGGTTATGATCTATACCTGTTGCCATAGCTAGATACATGTGCTCACAATTAGTAATTTTATCTTCTAAATAGCCACCAATATCTCAAGAATTTGCATATTTCAATTTCAATATCGCTTGCCCGTGATGTTTGTCAAAGTTTCATGCTTTCTCTTTTAGCCACTAAATCTATCTTATGATTTATTTATTTCATTAAACACATTTGATATCTTCAGTCAAGGATCTATTGGGGAAAAGTTATCTACCCCATAAAGGTAGGGATAAGGATGAAATGCACCCCACACTCCCCAAAACCCACTTGTAGGACCACACGCCACATGGGGTATGTTGTTTTTGGACTAAACACATTTTGATGTTTCTACACGACCATATTTTTAAGAATGGCATGCCAAACAACCCAAATTCCATCCGCCTTTAATAACAATAAGATTAGTTAAATAGTAACCAAATCTTAGTGTATCGAGAAACATATTTCTACATACGGAGCATTTGAAATCTACTAGTGTAAACAGTGAGTCTTCGTGCATCAAATTTCAAATGTGCTATATAACCCATCTATTTCTCTTGCTTTGACTGTAAAATATTTACAAGCCATAACTCACTTAAGCTAGCAAAAATAAAGATTTACTAAAAATATAACAACCATTAGAGTTTGAAGGTTAACAAAAGTTACTACCATCGTAGAACACTAACTTTAAACAGAAAAAAAGTGTCAAGACACGGGGAAAATGATGAGATTACCTGATGTAATATAGTACCGAATTGTCATATAAGTTCTTGCATTCTTGTACACAAATTACTCATTAAGCTAGCTCCTTTACACTTGTAGCCAGCTCGACTATCCCACAAGGTAGATACTACCTCCTACCAACATAAATACCGAGTAAATTTACATAACTGACCAAATAATCAACCCCAAAACTGCCTTCATATGATCTTCAATCCTTTATATCATACAAACTGTTCATCAAGATAACTCCTTTGCACTTTATCAAAGAACAAAAGAACACCAAATCTTGTGAAAAAATACAAAGCACATATAGATACATATAAATTAGATATCAAGGTAGCACCTTTAAACTTTATCATAGAACAACATACATAGAGAACACCAAATCTTGAAAAAAAAAAAGAAATTAGGGTTTTTGATTTTGAGCCCGCCATCAGTAATCACCAAGAATTGAACCGATGATAGATTCTTCTTCTAATACTATGAAACTTATGTTTATAGAGAGATGAGAAATCCTCAAGAATAAAAAACTTTACTCAAATATTTACACAGATATGAGAAACATACCAATAACGGAAGCTACAATTAGAAACAAAAGAGATTTAGCTGATGATTTGAAAAAATTTAGCCGATTGAAAATGAGAAAGATTTGGCTGATTGGAAATGTTAGATTTGAGCGTTCAATGATTGATTGATAATTTGGACATACAGATAGATTTTTCATTTTGGCGCGTTAAGTTTTATTCTTATTAAAATTTTTATTTAATAATTTGGCTTTACTTCCCTCCAAATTGTTATTAGGGACTAGTTAATACTTTTTTTTGAGACCAGATTTTATACCTTCTCAAAAAAATACACAGTTAAGGACTGGAATTTAATGTCGTCCTAATAAGTAGAATTTTAGAGACCAAATTATTGACTCATCGTTAAATTTTGGTCTTAAATAGAAATTTTTCTCGTAGTGTATCCTCAAGTGCCAATGGGCCACCATTTAAACATCTATCAATCTTATTCAACCTAAATTAAGGAAAACTCAACTGGTAGTTAGAGTGTAAGCTTAGTGAGCCTATAAGTGAAACCATAACAAAGACAAATATGAAATCAAAAGATGTACCCAATATCTATAACTCCCAGCTAAAATCTCAACACTAAGGTTGAATCGTCTAATCATAACTATTTAAACAAATTTTTTAGATGGGTGATGAGTAGTGATTTTACCACTTATTTGCACTAAACATTCATGCGCATTACCTTTTATTTGAATGAATAAATGAGACATCATTGTAATTGAATGCACTAATATTCACAATTTACAGGTGCATAGTTGATGAGAAAGAAAAATATGGATTGGAGCTGAAAATGATCAAAAGGAAGAAAATAGTTGTAACTGAAGACTTAGAGCAGGACGTAGTCTAAGGTACCACAGTCGCGGTCTAAGGACCGCGATGATGGTAGTCAATTTAGTCAACAAGCCATAATCATGTGAGTTTAGTGTGGTCGTGGCCAAGTCTGCGCGGTCACAACATAGAAGAAAAATATAGCCCAAGGGTAAAACTATAAATAAACGTGGCTGATCCCAAATTTGACAAAAAGAAGATTCAAACCCTATTATTAAGGATATTCCATTTTTTCCAAATTTGGAACATTATTCTATGGTTTGTAGCCTTTATTTTTAGATAAAAAATATTGTATATCACTTCCAAGTAAAGAATTAGTGACCTCCCATTGAATATTTGTCGGATCTCATAGTTTGACATAACATTCACTTAGATTTTATCAAATCAAATAAATAGAGATTTTAGGTAAAAACATACTTATCTATCTTATGAGTAGCTAGTTTTCCTCATGGGATTATGCTAGAATAGGGTGTAAATATGTTTGATTTGTGATTTGTTTGTGGAATTATTAGTTTACAATGTTAGATTCTACTACTACTTGAGTGACATGGTTGGGATTTGTGAGTGAAATACTCAACTACCCAAATGGGTTTGATAGATGAAAATTTCAAGTTCTTAAAAGTGCAAACCATCCTTGAAAAAGGGGTATGGGTGAACTTTAGGAACACACATCATCCTTGAAGGAGGGATTTGGCAAACAAGGCAATAATAGATAATTTATGAGCATGGTTGACTAATTTTCACTATCTTAGACATGACGCTAATTGTGAAAGTTTACAATACTTAGGGCACCATCCAAGAAATAGGGGTAAGGTGGTTTTGATTGAAGTACTCATTAGGAGATCGAAAGGGTTAATGAGTGACACCCTTGGGATTTTGTTGATGAACTAGTCTCAAGGATTTCCAACCTAGCCTACCACTTTACCAACACTTAGAATTTGCATCAAATTATCACACACTCATGCATTTGTTACCCCTAGGAAAACATAATCCTAAGATACGTGCCTAATTGCCTAGACTTTAACTATTCATAGCCCTGAATTTATACTAGAAAGCACAAAAAATAAATATTAAGTATGACATATTTCAAATCCCCAACTTTTATCATTTTGTACTATTGGTTTAAATTTAACTAGTATCTATAGTTCCAGACTAATTTAGTTGTCACTAACATTGTTCCTCATTGATTCGAACCCAACTCCAATATTGGGTAAATATATTGACGATGCCGCCTTGCACTTAAATTGATGTGTAAGTTAGATTGGGTAACTACAACACGGGAGAATGTACATGAAATACATCAATCCAATGAGGCATTCGAAAGAAAAATTGTCGAGATAGAGGAAATGGGCATGGAATCAAAACTGGCAAACATTGCTACCTTTCCTATTTCCTAATAGGAGGCTAATCAAAAAGAGAAACCAAGCTATGATGATTAGCTTAGTATTGAAGAATCCTCAATGATTTTCCAATCAACTGAATCAAATTATGTGGAAGATGTCCAAATAAAGGAAATGGTACTAGAGTCAAACAAAGAACCAAAACACATCTCTTGTGATGACTTTAGTTTATTTCGGGGTGAAAGTGATATAGAGGAGGAAATTTTGGAATTAGAGGTTAGACCTTATTCAAACCACTTTTCAATATTATGCTTAGAGGATGTGATAAGAATCTATCTACCTAGGCAAATGGTGTATTGTGAGGAGGAGTACAATCCCTATATTTTGGGATTTGACAATCCAAGTGAGTACATGAAAGCCCTACAATCAATGTCTGAGGACATCAAGTTCTGATGTGCAACTAGTGGCCTATTTATGTCTTCATGTTTTCCCAAGAAACTAAACCAAAAGTTCAATGTGAAATTGGGTAAAAGGTTCAAGTCTTCAAAATGGCGAGATCGAAGCTCCCTCGTCATTTCCTCACATCTTCAAAGTTTCATCTAGGATGATCTGAATCTTCTATCCCTCTACTGCTCATTGCATAGTGAACGAAAGTTGAGACGGAGATTCAAATTCTCTAAGTGGAAGAACAAAAGTTCGTGGAGGATACTTCGTTTTGTGATATTAACATAAGCACTCATTGGGAGGCATCCTATCACACCATTAAAAGTGGCCCGTATCCTTTTACTTTATGCATGATAGAGTAGATTTTAATTTTGCATTTGCTTATGCATAATCTATGAAAAGGTTCCCACAATCACGGAACTAACACTGCAATCGCAGTCGTATTATCTTAAATGGCCATCCGATCGCTATTTCTCCACACACACCTCTCTGAAATTCACACAAATTTTTGGCATTGTGTAGAACATCCAAGTGTCATTTCAATATACTTGCATCATAACACTTGGGATGTTGTCTCAATTCCCTTGTTTTAATGTAATTACACGCTTAGAACTTATAGTTTAGGGAAAGGTCAGAAATATTATTTTCATTGAAAAATACATGCTTGTTGATGATTATTAATGTGGTTAGCTATTGTAGTTGGCGTATAAAGTAATAAGGAAGTCTTGAGTACCCAAATATAGGCCTTAAATGGTTGAAATTAATGTGTATATCATGTGTTTGATTCAAAGCCCCAATGAGTTCAATGTGAATTCCTCTAAGTTTGGGGATATAATCACATATTCTAGGCTTAAATTCTATGATAATAATGTTGATATGCTTGGATGAAACAAAAAGTTTTGGTTAAAATTGTGCTTTGAGTGATGTGTAGAATCTGTCGACTAAGGTCTCAGGTAACATTATCGCAGTCACTACACTGCAAGCGCCATACTTAAGGGCAGTTGTCTATAGTAGAAAATTTTTTTGCACACTCATATCCCACCCCAGAACCTCCTATAACATTACCATATGAGTTTATCTGATTAATCTATTATGGTTTTGGTGTGATAATGCTTATGATGGTCTGGATTGGGCTGATTACAGCTGCTAAGCCACTAGAATAGAAGATTTTTACAATACAAGATTCATGGCCACTCAATGCCAAAACCTCTACTATACTGATTTGCCCAGGACAAAGTTACTCGATGAGAGGGGTATCAGCTTAGAGAAAGTAGATGAGAAGCTCCCAGGTTTCTATGTTAGACTCACTATTATAGGGTAGGGGTACTTTTCCCCTAACCCTTGCCATGCTAATAAGCAGTAGGTACATGAATTATATGCGAACCTTAGTGTAGTTTCTTTCACAAATCTAGTAATAACAATATTGGGTAAGCAAGTGAACTTATTAGTGGAGTGGATCAATGAGATGTATGGGCTCTCGGATGTTGACATAGAGCAGTTTCATCTAGCAGTATGCGATCCAGGGACCTGAATAACCACCATTCTATGTCCTAACAAAGAAGCTCCCTGGGCTACCACCAAGAAAGATATTTTGATGAATGACTTCAAAACTGAGGCCAGTATTTGGATAAGTATCATCTATAGAAGAGTATCGCCATGCACACATATAACCACTATCATAGACTTATGAGTACGTATGGTGGCTTGTATCCTATTTGACATTGCACTCAATATGGGTGAAATTATTCTCTCAGAGTGGAGGTACTTCAAGAACCATGGGGGTACACATATTCTATTCCCATCCCTTATTATTGAGCTATGTTGGAGAGCACAGGTGGAGGAGTATGCTGCAGATACATGGGTACTCCCAGGTCCCCACATCTTTCCACTTGAATTTTGGGGTTAGGGTGCCCTAGGTTAGAGAAAAAAAGGAAGGTGGACTCAGGCAAGTCGACCTAGGAAGGAACAGATTCTTGTAGTCCTTCATCAGTCAACCCCTTCAATGACATCTCAGGTCAGATGTCGGAGGTTAGGGAGCTAGTGTCCAGATTACCTTAGAGACCAGGAGAGTTCTCTACCACTCATCACTCATATATGACTCAGCTAGATTATGACATATACCTTAAGAAGCAGAAAAAGTAGGAAGCCACTGTTGCCAGGTTGGAGAGATCCTACTCACCTTTAGTCGGTTATCATAGAGACCTCAGGGATTTCCATGAGAAGATGAAAAAGAGTTAAAATGTGGAAGCTAAGTCATTAATGCAAGGGAAGTCTGAGTACCTATGGCATTGAAAATTTTAGGGTTGCATTATGCACCATTAGTGTAGTCTGAGTAGCCATATTGTTGGTTTGCCTATATTGAGCAAAAAAGTGACACTAGGGCTTCAGTTGTTGCCATGTTTAGAAAAATTTACATGGTGTTAATGTAAAATAATTACCCCCCCCCTTCAAAACCTTTCAAAAATCAAGGGCATAGACGTGAGCAATTTTGTAACAATTTTTTTTTTATTTTTCTGGCTCCACAATTTTTTGACTTGTGAATAGTGATAGATATTCCTATTTATCTCTAATGGGAGGGGCAATTGAGCCTCCTTGGCAAATTTTTCATTCCATGTGTGGTAAGCTATTTCCATTCATCTCTTATACACTTGTGTTATCTAGAACGTGCCCCGTTAGTCTCTCAAGGCTAATTTTGATTATATTCGGTTGGAGAAATAATCTTAGGCCATCCTTGTGATTTTGGAAGCTACTTTATCCTAAAAAAGCCTAAACAAAGTAATCCCTAGTTACCCACTTTGAGCCTTTTAACCTTTGGCAAATATATTACAAGCCATGAAGCATTATTTTTATCCCTCTTTTGAACCATACCCTACTTGAACTTGAAAATGCAACTTGAGGATAAAAGCCTATGTTGGGGGTGGTGAAGATGGTAAAAGTAAGTGTGGGTCCATGAAGTTGTAAGTGAAATGCCTAAATGCCTATCCATTAAAAACAAATGAATAAAAAAAAGAGAGGATCCATCAAAGGAATTAATTGGACGAGAATTCCAGGAAAAAGAAATGAAAGAAAGTGGGTGAAAAAAGGAAAAAAATGTAGGCATATGAAAAGAGAAAAAAACAAAGAGGAGTAGCCCATAGTCAAAATATGGATTAAATAAGTGATGTAGATGTTCAAAGAAGGGTTTAGCTATGTTGTCCCCAAATGGCATCCTAGCCTAACCCAAACCTACGTTGTATGCTCAAATAGTCCTTCGAAATCTTCAACATTTACTTTCTTTATAGTGGTGATTTTAAATAGGGGAAAACCTATGGTATGACTCTTGTTAAAAAAGAGAGTTCTTTTATGGGGAAGAGAGTTTTAGCACTTAAATTCCTTGTTTCATATTTGGTAGCTTGGTGTGTGGAATTTTCATTCTTACAAGGAGGCATGTGAATGAGTTGAGGTGGGTGATTTTGTCACCTTCCAAGCAATGAGGAAAATGGAGTATATCTTAGTTTTGGTCAAAAGTGAGTCACTTCTAGAGTAATTGTTATTGTTGCTTGGTTGCTCTTGGAAGTACTGTGCATCCTTAGATATTGCATTTTGTGTTGAGGGGAGTAATATAAAATGCTTAGCCCATGTGTAACTATCTTCTTGTGGTAGTGACTAAGCATGAAGTCATTGTGATCTTTGAGTCATGAAGTATGGGCATAGATAATTGTTGTCTCATGGTAAGAGGTAGTGTTGCTTGAGGACAAGCAACAGCTTTAAGTTGGGGGTGTTGATGAGTGATGATTTTACCACTCATTTGCACTAAACATTCATGCATATTACCTTGTTTTGAATGAATAAATGAGACATAATTGCGATTGAATGCACTAATATCCACATTTTGCAGGCACATAGTTGATGAGATAGAAAGATGTGGATTGGAGCTGAAAATGATCAAAAGAAAGCAAGAAAGTTTAGTTGAAGACTTGGAGCAAGACCTAGACTTAGGTACCGCATTCGCCGTCTGGGGACCGCGATTATGGCAGTCAAGCAAGTCAACAAGGCGCGATCTTGTGAGTCTAGTAAGGTCATGGCCAAGTATCTGCAGTCGCGGAATAGTGGAAAAATGCATTAAATGCACGTGGCTGATCCCAAATTTGAAAAAAAGAAGACTCAAACCCTATTATTGAGGATATTCCATTTTTTCCCAAAATTTTAACATTGTTCTAGGGTTTATAACTTCTATTTTTGGAGAAGAAAATATTGTATAATTTTTTGGTGAAGAATATTTGGGAGTCACTTCCAAGTGAAGAATTAGTGAGATCCCATTGAAGATTGTTAGATCTCATAGTTTGAAGTAACATTCACTTAGATTTTTTCAAATCAAATAAATTTAGATTTTGAATAAAATTTTACTTATCTATGTTATGAGTAGCTAGTTTTCCTCTTAGGATTATGCTATAATAGGGTGTAAATATGTGTAGGATATGATTTGTTTGTGCATTTATTAGTTTGTGATGTTGGATTCTACTACTGCTTGAGTGACTTAGTTGGAATTTATAGGTGAAAGACTTAAATACCCAAATAGGTTCAATGGATGAAAATTCCAAACTCGTGAAAGTTCATAATATCCTTGAAAGAGTGGTTTGGGTGAACTTTAGGAACCCACATCATCCTTGAAAGAGAGATGTGGGAACTAAGGCAATAATTGATAATTTATGAGCATAGTTGACTAATTTTCACTATCTTAGATATAAGGGTGATTTTGAAAGTTGACAATACTTAGGGCACCATCCTAGAAATAGGGGGTGTCTAATTGAGGTATTAGGTGGTTTAGATTGAAGCACTCATTAGGAGCTCGAAAGGGTCAATGAGTGATACCCTTGGAGTTTTGTTGACGAACTAGCCTCAAGGATTTCCAACCTAGTCTACCACTTCACCAACACTTAGAATTTGCATCAAATTATCACCCAATTTGCATAAAATTATCACACACTCATCCATATGTTACCCCTAGGAAAGCATAATCCAAAGATACGTGCCTAGTTTCCTAGACTCTTATTATTCATAGCCCCAAATTTATTTTACAAAACCCCAAAAAGAAATATTAAGTGTGACATCTTTTAAACCCCCAATTTTTATCTTTTTGTACTATTAGTTTGAATTTAGCTAGTATCTATAGTTCCCGACAAATTTAGTCTTCAGTCACATTGTTTCTCATGGATTCGACCCCGTCTCAAAAGTTGGGTAAATATATTGATGACGACAGCCTTGCACTTAAATTGACATGTAAGTTGAGCATTATCAATGGGTAGGAATTCATACTACAAAAATAATCATAACCCTTAAGCCAGCATTACAAGGAGTCAAATCCAAACTGAAGCCGACAAGTCCAAACTAAGGATAAAGACACAAATCGACCTTACTATCCAAATCAGACATAACCCTAAGGTTTTCTTCTAGAGATGAGATCGAAATTTAGTTGAAGAATAGAATTTCAATGGAGGATAAACTACAAGATGAAATCACAAGCTATTAAATCCATATCTACTGAATGGCATACCCAGGAACTCTCGAAAGGTTGTATGTAGTACTAAAGATAACCCAAAACTCTAGCAACTTAGAGAAATGCGGCCTAAAGGAAAAATTGGTCAATCTAATACACCATCTCAGTAACGAATACCCTAATATCCAAATTAAGAAGCGATCATAGGAAATTTCATCTATCTCCACCTCTCTTAACTCCCCTAGAACAGGAACCACATCAAGGAAAGGACGGAGTATCCAACTCTACACCCTAATAAGATTAAATTATCACTAGGAGACTAACCCAAGAATTCTGAAAGTCAGCTCAAGACCTCATGACACTAACATGAAGGACACTACCGGGCAGTGAACTAGCCAAATCGAAGTAACCGATCCAATTTGGTCAACCTCAAAAAGAGGCTATAAAAAGAATATCCAATGTTAAAATCTCTACAAACCATAAGGTAATCCCTAGAATCTCAAACTTAGAGATAGGCAATGTAACCAAATTGCCAACTCTATGACCATAACAAAACTAAGAACAACAACCTACCTTTGTTTCCACAACCCACTCAACAACTGGTCTTGCTTCGCCAACAAAAGAGGAAAGAAACCAACCTCCCCTTGCTATAAGAAAGAAAGCTCATCCAGTTGAGCTAGCTGGCGAGGTTAATGATAAGAATCTTAAGGAAGTAATTCTAATTAGATAATGCTAGTTTGGTCATCTATCCAACATGGTTCGATCAATATCAAACAACGACAATAATAACAACATTAACAGATATTCCAATAATTAGAGTAGGTACTACCAAAGTGAAAATCAACAACAAGTATTACATTAGGGTCATAATAAGGACAATGCGCTAAAGTAAATGGGGCTCAAACCCAAATGTTGCACCACCTAGGGAAATATCAACACTGATCCACCCTATCCACTAATAAAAAAAATAATCTATAGGGGTAGTCATAAAATCATAAACTTTACATTAAGGGATAAAATAATCAATATAGTAAATACCTAACCTGATGAGTAACATAGGCTTACCCCAACTGATTGCCCAACTGATGCAAGCGACACTCCTTACCAAAATAACCATACTCCCCACAATCATAGCATACCTGAGGAACTCTATGCTGGTGGCTAACATATGCTAACTCTGTCTGTCATGAATCGAATATGGACTTGGCCGTGATGGGTATATCAAGTCCACTGAGGACCTGAAACCACACCCTTATCCAATTCTAATGTTACCAATTTATATATAAAATAAGTTAGAAAAGATAAACCAAAAAATCTATATTAAAATCATTTACACATTCCCAATCATTTACAAAAGAGTTTTTTAATTAGGCATTTCCCATTGGTATCGCCATACAAAAATTAGAGCTTGCAAGTCCATCCCTTTATACCTTAAAAACCATTAAATAAAATTTGACTCTAAAGATTCCAATTAAACCAAAACTGTGGCCACTAAGGCCTTTTGAAAACCAAATCAATTCATGTTCTGTTAACCATTTATGAAATGCAAGGATTCCAAAAATAGTCAAACTTTGAGACAAATCATATTCATTGTTAATTTCACAAATAGGTTGAGGGAACCCAATTTCCAACACTATTTATGACACGACCTGAATAAGGGCGTAGTCGTGTCGGGCATCTCAAGTTCAAATTGTTCAAGAGACCAACCCCTATACCCAATCCAACCAACCAATATACAACCCGTGTTGGATAAATTTTGAATATATAATAAGATAGAGTATTTAGAATTCAACGACTTTGGGATTTGTCTAAATTCAATACCAACCAAACTAAGTCATACCGTCGAGACCAAACCAAAAAAACCATAATACACCCAAGTCCACAATTGTCCATAAAAAGCATTTAGACCATATCAAAGAATATCTAGTAGGGACATGCCCCCGACCATAGCCAAAAATTAATGTCAAAAATATAGTAAATGCATGAGATAAACCATAACATGAAATGGGACTTCCAAAGAATAGAAGCTCACCACTTCACTACGACTCAAACTACCCCCTAATCACTAAGTTACTGAGAAGAAGGTGTGATAGTATGGCCAATTCCGGCATCATGCAAGGATACAACATCCAAAGATGCTCTAGCAGAAAAACGTTAGCATGTACTCAGGAATAAGGATAAAATAATGCCACTATTTATAACCAAAGTAAATAACAACATGCATACATATATTGCATGTCGAGAAAAGGGACCAAGTTTAGCATGCATTTAAAACTTTAACCTGGGTTTTTTAGCTTTACCGTCATAATCCACCCATGCTCTATATGGGTACAGTGTTATACCCTGAATGGGCCCTAATGCGTGTAGCCATATGAACTAGGTATACCATAGGGGGCCAGGGATTTCCATAGGCCTGTTGCCCTCTATGATACATCTATACGTGTATATACTTAGGGGATTTCCTTGTACTCTACAAGTACGTGGGCATCAAGACCAATCCTCATGTCGGCAAACATGAGTTTCTAGTGTCAACCTTTCCGACTTATACTTTGACTGTTAGCTACCATAACCTGCCATTATTGGCCTATTAAACCTTTAGTACATAACCCAAACCACCAATTCCAAGAGTGAATTATTAAGGCATTATGAAGTGGTATCTCTATACCGTCTATAGCTTGCAAGCAATGGCATTAGCCTACACTTAGGAGATTTCCATGTACCTAAAACTCCATTATTAAAATCGCTTAGGGGATTCTCATGTACCCCAAAAGGTTTTTATAGCTTAAACACTTAGTGGATTCCATGTACACCTTAAGGTTTTCAAAACCATCTTTAACCAAAGACATGGCCACCAAGGCCTTTCCAAATTATTTAAACTCAGTCAAACCGATTTAGGCTTCATTACCATGTTATGTAATGCAAGGTTTTCGACAATAGTCAAACTATATGAGAAAAGCATTCTCATATGCATTTTAACAAAAATATTGAGGACATATTGTTTCCAAAACCAAAACCAAGAACTAATTAACCATTACCATGCAAAAATATGCTTAAACCAACATTATAACATGAAAACCCATGAGATAAACATAGAAAAACATTATCCAACCAAGAATAACAAAAACCCTCAATAAATATTTCAAAACACAAAACAATATCCCAATAATACTATCAAAATCATTCATTAAAATATGCTTTTATCTTAACAAACAATGAGGAAGGAGTAACATGCCTTATTTACAAAGATTTACAAAGAAAACTTGACTCTTGATCCTCTAGATGAACACCTTGTAGAAACCTTAGACCAATCTTAAAGAAAGAGTTTAGAGAGAATTTTGAGAGTGTTTTCATCCTTCAAAGTGTGTTTTGAGAGGCCACAATGTGTTGTAAGATGTAGGGTCTTAACGGTTTTATGGTGGGAAATGTGTGAAACACCTCAGCTTAAAAGCCAAAAAATATACGCAAGAGGGTACAATTGGCCCCCTTAACTCATACACAGAACATATGAGTGGTACCCACTACTCGTACCCTAGACAGAAAGTTAGACTCCAATCCTATCTAATATATGACTTTATAGACCAACTAGTATCCACAACATACAATTAGTTCCCTAGAATTATACCCTAGATAGCCTACGAAGAGCATGACACACTGAGCAACATATGAGTGGTTGTCCTATCTCGTACCATCAACATACGACCCTTATGATGTCCATTCGTACCTTCGATAGAAAAAAACCAAAACCATTCTGAGAAACATACTACCAGCACATCTAAATCGTACCCATATCATACGATAAGTAAGCATGAGTTGTATGATGCTTAGAAAGCTACAATTTAGGAAATTTCTATTGGTCAAAACTCAGGGTGTTTCAATATATCAAAGAAAAATCATCAAATTAGAGATTAATCGTGACTTCTTAGTTTAATTACCATTACCATGCATCCCAAAATGTTCAAAATCATAAATAAAGCATAACTATTGAATAATAAACCACGAAAAAATCTAAACCTATCAGATTCCCAACCCTCAACCTATAGTTCAAAACCTATTATCAAAACCATGAATAATAACCAATTTCGAGCCATTAATAAAATACAAGTATAGGGAATGAGATACATGCCTTATTTTTCAAGAAATTCGAAGAAAACCACACCCTTAGGACCGAGAAAATCACCGCCTTGAACCCTAGCCTTGAGTTGAAAAGGGTACTTTGATAGAGGATGTTTAAGAGTGAATAATGACCTTCGTATATTGAAAAATGACAGAAATATGTCCTTATAGTGATTAAAATTCATTTATAGGTTAAAGGATCCCTTTATCCATCCTTACATTTTATTAAAAAAACAAGACAACCGAAAATTATTGTAGGTTTGTGGCACGAACCTTATCACGGAAGTCAACCCTACGTGTCACAGACCTTATTGCGGTGATTACCTTCTGTGATATGGGGATATCGCAGAGGTTTTCTATTTCATGGGGTTATCGCAAAGGTTTACTTCCTTTGTGACCCAAAACTACCCCAAACCCCATTCAAAAATTTTAAAACTTTTTTGGGTTACCCTTTTAACATCCCCTAACATAATTTAAGTCAAAAATCAATATTTCAAGCATGGGAAGGCCAAAAATGAAATGTCCAAAATTTTAAGGGTGCTACGTTATTCCCCTATTAGGATCATTCATCCCATAATGATGAGATAGGACACATTTCATATGAGAATGATAACAAGAAACCCGAATTAACAGATTAACCCAGATAATAATAAGGAAAAATGGAATTCATACCTCAAGCTTCTTCATCTATCACATGGAATGGAAATGGATACTTAGCCTTCATATCCTCTGCTGCCTCCCAAGTGGCTTTTTCCACTTTATGGTTCCTCCAAAGGACCTTTACCAATGATACATCTTTAGTCTGTAAGCTATGAACTTTTCTATCCAAGATCTCCATCAGGACCTCTTCATAAGAAAGGAAATCTGAGAAACCAACATTCTCCATAGGCTCCACCAAGGAAGGGTCACCCACGTATTTCCTCAACATGGACACATAAAACACGGGGTGAATAAAACTCAAACTCACATGAAATTCTAACTCATAAGCAATACTTCTATTATCGTCAAAATCAAATAAGGACAAGTGTAATGGGGACTCAACTTCCCATTATTTCAAAAATGCATCACCCCATTCATGGGAGACACCTTCAAGAACACCTAATAACCCATATCAAACTTTAACTCTATTTATCTCACATCCATATAGGACTTTTGGCAACTTTAGGTAGTCTTAAGACTTTTCCAAATTGCCTTCACCTTTTCAAAGCTTGATGAACTAAATCAGGACTGAACAACCTTGCCTTACAGACTTTAAACTACCCAATAGAGGTTCTACACCTCTTACCGTAAACAGTCTCAAGCGGTGCCATGCCAATACTAGAATGATAATTAAAATTTATACAAAATCCATAAGAAGTAAGTGGTCAACCCAATTACACAAGCTTGAAGTATATTCTCTAAAGCTTGAATGGTCCTTTCTGCTAGTCCATCTATCTGCATATGGAAAGTGGTACTATGGGTCACTTTAGTCCATAAACCTCACTGATAAAACTACTAAAAATAAGATAAGAACTGAGTACCCCAATCCAAAAAGTGGAAACTAGAGTGTTATACAAGTTAATGATCTCCTGAATAAACAACCTTCCATAATCCTTAGCAGAATAATTAGTCCTCCTCGGTAAGAAGTGAGCAAACTTAGTCATCCTATCTATGATAGACCAAATAGAATCAAACTTGTTTTAATAGAGGAAGACTAATAAAAAAATCCATATTTATAGCTTCCCATTTCCTTATCGACAACTCTATTACTTGAGATAGCCCACCAGGGGTCAAGGGTTCTACATTTACTTGTTGACATACATGGACTTACCACAAAATTAGTTATATCTCTCTTCATGTTATTCCTTCAATTGATCTCCTTAAGCTCATTATACATCTTCATCTAACCAGGATGAACTGAATAATGTGACCCATGAGCTTAAGCCAAAATTCTACCTCCCAACCCATCCACATCGAGAATACACAACCTTTCTTGGTACCTTAAGATACCATTACCACTAATCTTAAAAGCTATTACCTTCTGTCTACCCATACCATTATTTATTTCCATAAATATAGGATCCAACACCTGTTTCTCTTTCACCTTAGCACCAATAGATGACTTCTCCACCTCTTGCACAAATACACTACCATCCTTAGAATCTAAGAGACGGACTTTAGGATTAGCCAAATGGTGAATATCTTTCACCAAGTTTTGCTTCTCCTCCTCCACATAAGACAAGCTCCTCATGGATAACCTACTACGAGGATCAACATCCACGTTTGTCTTACATAGATGGTAGTGGAGACTAATGCCGTAGTCTTTGAGCAACTCAAGCTATCTCCTCATTATGAGATTCAATTCCTTTTGGGTGAATACATACTGCAGGCTCTTATAATCTAAAAGGATGTCAACATGGACCCCTTATAGATAAGGCTGCCAAATCTTCAACATGAATATCATAGCCAATAATTCCAAATCATGAGTTAGATAACTCCTTTCATGAACTTTCAACTGCTTGGAAGCATACGCTACCACCTTTCCATGCTATATCAATACATAACCAAGTTCCACATGGTACATATTACAATAAACCACTAATCCATCAGCACCCTCAAGTAAAGTCAAAATCTGAGAAAAAGTCAATTTATCTTTCATCTTTTCAAAACATTATTCACAAGCATCAGACCATAGAAACTTTACCTTGTTTTGAGTCAACCTAGTCAAAGGTGCAGTAATCGATGAAAAGCTCTCCACAAACCTCCTATAATAACCCGCTATACCTAAAAAGATCTGAATATAGGTTGGAGTGGTAGGTATAGGCCACTTCTTAACCACTACAAACTTTTATGGATCCACCATGATCCTTTTATTAGAAAAAACATGACCTAGAAAAGTAATAGCATTCAACCAAAACTCACACTTCATAAATTTAGCATACAATTGCTAATCTTTTAGGGTCTGCAATACATCATGGAGGTGGTTGACATGATCCAACTTACTTTTTGAATATACTAGAATACCATCTATAAACACAATCACAAATATGACTAAAAACTGATGGAATACCCAATTCATGAGATCTATAAATATCACCAGAGCATTGGTCAACCAAAAAGATATAACCAAGAACTCAAAATGTCCACACCATGTATGAAAGAATATCTTAGGTATATCTTCCCCCCTAATATTTAACTGATGATAGCCAGAATGGAGGTTGGCCTTAGAGAAATACTTAGCACCCTAAAATTGGTCAAACACATTATTAATCCTAGGATAAAGGGTACTTATTCTTCATAGTTACCTTGTTTAACCAATGATAATCAATACACATACAAAATGAGCCATTCTTTATATGCACAAAAAGAATTGGAGAACCCCACTAAGACACACTAGGGCAGATAAAACCCTTGTCTAGAAGATCCTTTAACTTTTTCTCAATTTCTTTCAACTCAGCTGAGCTATTCTACAAGGAGAGAAAGAGATAGAATGAGTGTTTTGAATAAGATCAATCCCAAAATCCATTTCCCTATAGGTAGGGACACTAGGAAAATCATTAAGGAAGACCACAGGAAATTCACTAACCTTGGGAATAGATCATAAAGAAGGATCTTCGGAGTTAGAATTCTTAACGTGAATTAAATAATAAAGATATCCAATGGAAATAAATTTTTGCACTCTAAGATAAGATATAAACCTCCCTTTAGGAAATAGAGAACTCTATTTTCTCACAATAATTGTCTCATTAGGTAATTTAAAGATGACCTTATGGGTCTGACAATCTAAAGAGATACAGTGTGAATGAAATTGGTCCATCACCAAGATAATATCAAAATCTAGAATGTCTAATTCAAATAGATCCACCAATGTTTCCCTACTACCAACAGATACCACACAACCTCTATAGACCTTTCTAGCAACCACTAAGTCACCCTTTGGGATAAAAATAGAATAAGGGTTCAAAATATACTCAGGACCAAAACTATAATACACAGCCACAAATAGGGTCACAAAGGAAAGTGTAGTCCTTGGGTAAAGTAAATAGTACACATCATGAGAGAAGATGCCTCAAACTCCTGATGAGTAGTAAGAGAATACAAGTAATTATAAGCTGTGCTGGTACTTGATATGGCACCCCTTGGTGCAGAAGCTGACGACATTGCAACTAGAACTTTATTAGCTCCAGCAGCAACCATTCCCCCATGGGAATTCCTCAGTATAAGTCTTAACTGGCCATAATTGAAATATCGATTATTCATCTTATCATAAATGCCACGATACAATCTACCACATAGTCTACAAGGAGGATATAATATAGTTAACTAGGATCCACTGGACTGAGGATGGGCACCCTGTGCCCGAGAATCATCACTACTATGAAAATAATGATCTCCAGATGGCTTTAGATAAGGAGCTCTAGCCGTTGAATATGAACCCGAGTTGTCCCACCTCTTTTTTAACCATGTCACACCATCCCTACTACTCTTCTACTGACCTCCACCCTTATTTGAATACTGAAACTCCTTACTCTACCTCTTTCCCATATCCCCATGCATTTTTTCCTCCTCAACCTGCTGTTTACATACCTCAAGTCTAAGATGTCCAGATCTTTATTCAACAAGGTAGACTTACTCGCCAAATTAATTCATGAGATAAATCAAAAGTAAACTTCCTTATTCTTGTCCTCATGCTAGACACTAGATCAGGAGCATATCACAATAATTGGTGGAATTTCAAGGCATACTTCTTCATTGACATCCTTTCTTTCTTCAAATTTACAAACTCCTCTAATTATGCCTCCTTTAACTCCTGAGGAAAAAATAATCATGAAAGGCACTAAAGAAATCCTTCCATAAAGAAGATTCAACATCATCACCCCTAAGTAGCTCATGCTCCTCATACCATTGGTACACCAAATACTTCAACTAATAAGCAATGAATTCCATACCTTCTACCTTATTAGTATGCATAACCCAAAAGATTTTCTCCATCTTATCTATCAAATTTTGAGGTCCTCGTCAACCCTAATACCGGTGAAAGTTTGAGTACTCAGCCGTATAAATTGGCCGACTCTAGTGGCCTAAGATGATCTTTCAACAATACTTGCAAAACTAATCTAATATGACAAAGATGTTACTAACTGAGTCAAAAGATAAATGGATTGGTCGAACTCAGCATTAGTGATATCTCCCTGAGGTGACTGAATATGAGTGTCACCCATTGAAGAAAGATCATTAGAGACTGGTACGACTCTACGGGGACAATTAGGGATTAAGGATTAACCATGATCCCTTAGTTTAATTACCATTCCAATGAATCCCACAATGTTCAAAATCACAAATAAAACATAAATATTGCATATTAAACCATGGAAAAAGATTTAAACCAAACACATTCCCAACTCTCAACCCATAGTTTAAAACCCATAATCAAAAACATGAATAATAACCAATTTCAAATCATTAATAAAATACAAGTATAGGGAAACAGATGCATGCCTTAATTGCCAAGAAATTAAAAAAAAAACACACCCTTAGGACCTTAGATGATCACCTCCTTGAACCATAGCCTTGACTTGAAAATGAAAATTTGAGAGAGGATTTTAAGAGTGAATAATGACCTTCATATATTGAAAACTAAAAGAAATAGGTCTTATAGTGATTAAAAATTATTTATAGGTGAAAGGACCCCTTTACCCCTTATCTTATTTTTTAAAAAATCAAGAAAACACAAAATTACTATAGGTTCATGGCACTGACCTTATTGCGGAGGTCCATCCTTGGTGTCATGGACCTTGTTGTGGTGATTACATTATGTTCCACGGGGTTATCACAAAGGCTTATTGCCTTCGGGACCCAAAACTACCCCGAACCCCGCTTGAAAATTTTAAAACTTTTTTGGGTTACCCTTTTAACATCCCCGAACAAAATTTAAGTCAAAAATAAACATTTCAAGAACAAGAGGGCAAAAAATAAAATGTTCAAAATCTTAAGGTTGTTACACTTTTTGAGCAACCAACTCACATCTGGGGCATTCTTGTAATATCCCACATGTTTCTAAGCTAGGAAGTGAATAAGTATTCCAACGTATGAAATCTCCTATCCTGTGATTCATACTTGAGTACATGGCTTACAATGAATATCCTAGTGTTAGGCTAGCTTATGATGCATTAATCATGTTTATATGAGTCACTCAAGGTAATACAAGCTAAGAGTTTTTGAATCCATCAAGTTTTAGCGTTCGATTTTTCAAGGGTCATATTTTAATATGTATAAATCGATGTGAATATGGTATTTTGGCTGAGTTAGAACCACCAAAATGTATAAAATCGAATTATCTTTCCAACGATATCAAATTCTCCTTAATCCAATACCCAAGCAAAAAGTTATGTCCATTTTTGTGAGAGACAGTTAGCATAGGTGATTAGTTAGGTGCCGCCTAACCCAAGCATAGGCGATTGGTTAGGCACCGCCCAACCCAACCATAGGCGATCACTTGGGCGCCGCCTAAGTCAATTCCAGGTGTCAAAAACACTCCGTTTTGAGTTATTTTAAAGGTAATTAAGTCTTTAAATACTCCTAGCACATCCCTAAACTTAACCCTACAAAATATATATCTTCTAAAAATATTACAACCCTATTTTCATCTCAAACCTCATCATCCAAGAGAACTAAAGGAGAAAAACAACTAGGGTTGAATAATTAAGCTTGAAGATCCGATTTCAAGGAAATTCCTCCGTCAATCATTAAGAATCTTCCTTCTAAGGTATGCATAGTGTTCATCTATGGATTCAATTCGTTCATGAAATCCAATAATCAATCTTTAAAATACAAAAGCTTGGTTGATTGTGGTGATATGATCATACCCATGTTGATGCTTGTTTGTTTTCCTATTTTTCATTATAAAGTATGATTTCTATATTATTGGGTGTTGATGATGATGTTGTTGATATTGGGTGATTTCCAAGATGGAATCTTTATATGTTTTTGTGAATTCATGATATCATATGAGTTGGAAACATGTAAATTTGGTTGTTCATGATGTATAATTTGATGAATTCACCTATGCTTAAGATGTGCATGTAAGGTCTTCGATAAAATTCCTAAGGAACTAGAAATCATGCAATATAGCTAAATTGTGACTAAGTGAAGGATTCATGATATGCCCCTACGTTCCAATGACTTCTATGTTGTTAATGTGCCTTGTAAATGTTTTTGGAATACTCATGAACTATTCTTATGAGATTATGCTATGTTTACTTGTAAATCCTACTTATGAACAAGATGTATGATAACCATTCAATCCACATGAACTTCTATGCTATTAGTATGTGTTGCCAATATGATTATGCAATGAACATGATATTAAGATTGTGCAAGTACTTCCATGTGATAAGAAATCCTTTCCATGCAATACATTGTTGATAACCATGCTTAGTATGAGAACCCTACTTATGATATTATAAATTATGGACTCAACTCTTATGATCAAGTCATTCATGTGTGTCAGTTTCCTTCCATCGAGTCCTGGGGGTACTTGTACCCAAAAACTATAGCTGTGTGCCTACATCCATGTCATGTTTCACGATATCCGAACTCAAGGTATGATTCCATAGACTTTAGTCAGTCATGTGACTCACGAAAAGCTTATGATCTTAGTCAGTTATTAGATATCAGTAATATTCCACCAGTCAACAAAATTTAGTAATATTAAGTCATGCACAGTCAGTTATTCATGTTCAATCCCTCCAGATGGGAGTAGAGGTTAGCACCGAGTGAACCCAAGGATGGGAACTCACCCGCCAGTTCAGGGTGTGATTCTTAGTAGTAATCCTTATGTTCCATAACGACGTATCCAGCGTAGGTTGAGACATCTTAACCCATCAGATTAGGGTTGATGAGGTGGCTTAAGCTGTCAGTTTAGGGTTCCCACCATTCTCATTGAGTACCCGCTAGATAAGGGTCACTCAAAGGCTATCCTTACTCGTGGCACGGTATTGACACCCCTCCAGTCGAGGCAGAGATTGGACCCCAGCTTAGCCATACCAGCATACATGGGGCATATCGGTTAAACACTACTTCCCATAGTTTCAGTAGCAGTCTCAGTAAAAGAACTCAGATAGTTTTTCATATTTTAGTATATACAGGATTGTCAGATATAGTCATCCATGTTATCATTTTTAGTATCAGTCAGGATAGTTATCAATAAACCATGTATTAGCTTACAAGTCATGCTATCACGTATTTATGGTCCCAGTTTCTATATATGTATGTTTGTACTCCCACGTTCATATTAGTTAGTCAGTGTTGTTCGTGCATGAAACCCTGTATGTTTAGCCTACCTTCCTCGTATACTCAGTACTCCAGTTGTACTAATGCATTTGCACTATGGTGCTTTCTTTTCATGTTACACCATAGGTTCTGAGATACGAGCTCTAGCCCAGCTGTAGCGATAGTGTTCTAGTTGCAGAGACACAGTGATTCCTCATTGATTCGAGGTCAATATGATTTGATTCATTTATTTCTTTAGTTCAGTTTTACGGAGTTAGTTAGAGAAATGTTCCTTTAACTCCTTATTCAGACAGTTTAGAGGCTTTCAAATTTACTTTCAGATTTACGTCCAGATTTTGTTATTTTGGGTATTTTCACCCACATGATTGTATTCAGTTAAACCTTATGGCCTTACAGTTCTATGTATTCTATATTATTATATTATGATTTGCAGTATACAGGTACAGATATCAGTCATGGGTTAGCTTGTGGTCCCTTGGGTTCATGAGCACCGTGTAGCATTTCGGTTCAGTAAATCGGGGTGTTACAAACTTGGTATCAGAGCCTAAGGTTTAATAGAGTCCTAGGATGTCTAAAAGCCGCATCTAGTAGAGTCTTGTATATAGGTGTTTTGTGCGCCACATTTATGTGCGGGAGGCTATTAGATATTTTAGGAACAGTCCTCTTTATTCATTATTCATGTCATGCTAGTGAGCATAATCACAAGTTAAACTCTTCAGTCCCGACAGGATTAGGAAAATTCACCTGATGTCATTACTAGTACATTACAGATTTTCCATGTTCATGTTTATGCTTTTCCAGACCCAGGTGCATCTTTGTCTTTTGTTACTCCATACATAGCAAGCAATTTTGGAATCAGTCCTGAAGTCCTAGCAGAGCCCTTCTCAGTCTCTACCCTGTGGGTAAAACCATAATATCCCAACGGGTATACAGGAACTGCCCGATTATGTTATCTCAGAAATCCATGTCACTAGATTTAGTGGAGTTAGAGATGACTGATTTTGATATCATTCTCGGCATGGATTGGATTCATTCTTGCTATGCCACAATCGACTACAGAAATAGGATAGTTCAGTTTTAGTTCTCGAATGAGCCCGTCCTAAAGTAGAAGGGTAGCATTTCAGCGTTCAGAGGTCAACTTGTTTCCTACCTTCGGGCAAGGAAAATGATTTCTAAAGGGTGTGTGTATCATCTCATGCATGTTAAAGATTCTAGTTCTGAATCTCCCAGTCTTGAAATTGTACCTGTTATTAATGAATACTTAGATGTCTTTCCCGAAGATCTTCCAAGCATACCTCTCGAAAGGGAAATAGACTTCAGCATAGACCTTCTTCTAGATACTAAACCTATTTCTATTCCACCATACAGAATGGCACCAGCAGAAATGAAGGAACTGAAAGATCAGTTAAAGGATCTCTTAGATAAGGTATTCATCAGACCCAGCATTTCCCCATGGGGTGTGCCAGTATTATTCGTACGCAAGAAAGACAGTTCTCTTAGGATGTGTATTGATTATCATCAACTCAACAAGGTCACGGTCAAGAACAGATATTCTCTTCCTAGGATTGATGATCTATTCGACCAACTTTAGGGTGCCAGTTACTTCTTCAAGATAGACCTCAGATCAGGCTATCATCAGCTCAGAGTTAGAGAATGTGACATTTCAAAGACAACTTTCCGTACTCAGTATGGTCACTTCAAATTTTTAGTCATGTCATTTGGTCTTACCAATGCCCCAACAACTTTTATGGATTTGATGAAATGTGTGTTCAAGCAGTACTTGGATATGTTTTTCATAGTCTTTATAGATGATACTCTAGTCTATTCTCGTACAGAGCGTGATCATGCAGACCATTTCAGGATTATTCTTCAGACTCTCAGGGATCACCAATTATTTGCTAAGTTAAACAAGTGAAAATTTTGGCTAAGATTAGTAGAATTCCTTGGCCATATTGTTTCCTGTGATGGCATTAGAGTGGATCCTCAAAAAATTGAGGTAGTAAGAAACTAGCCCAGACCCGTATCTCCATCAGATATTAGGAGTTTCTTGGGTTCGGCTGGCTATTACAGATGGTTTGTTAAGGGATTTTCTTCTATTGCATCTCTCATGTCCAAATTGACATAGAAGAAGATTAAGTTTCAGTGGTCAGATTCATGCGAGAAGAGCTTTCAAGAGTTGAAGACTCGACTCACCTCCGCTCCAGTTCTAGCTATTCTAAATGGTTCAGATGCTTTTGTAGTCTATTGTGATGTATCCAGAGTGGGTTTAGGTTGTGTCCTCGTGTAGCATGGTAAGGTCATAACCAATGCCTCCAGAAAGTTAAAGCCACATGAGAAGAATTATCCTACTCATGATCTTGAGTTAGCAACGGGCATTATCTCTATGTATTTTATGTAGATGTCTTCACAGAACATAAAAGCCTCCAGTATGTCTTTTCCCAAAAAGATCTCAATCTTTTCCAGAGAAGTTGGTTAGAGCTCTTGAAGGATTATGACATGAGTGTTCTTTATCATTCGGGCAAGGCCAATGTTGTGGCTGATGCTCTCAGTCGACTCTCTATAGGTACTGTTTCTCACGTTGAGGATAATAAGAAAAAGATGGCTTAGGAGATCCATCAGCTTGCCAGACTAGACGTTTGCTTAGTCGATTCTTTAGACAGTGGTGTATGTGTTCATAGTAGTTCAGAGTCATCTCTAGTTTTTGAGGTGAAAGAGAAACAAGACAGGGATCCTAGCCTTGTTAAGCTTAAAGAGTCAGTTCAGAATCAGAAAGTCGAGGTTTTCTCCCAAGGGGGAGATTGTGTTCTTCATTGTCAGGGTCTTCTATGTGTTCCAGGTGTAGATGAATTGAGGTAGTGAATACTTGCAGAAGCGCATAGTGTGTGATACTCTATTCATCCAGGGGCCACTAAGATGTACCGCCACATGTGGAAGATCTATTGGTGGAGTGGGATGAAAAGAGATGTTGCAGAGTTTATGGTTAAGTGCTCTATATGTCAGCAGGTTAAGATAGAGCATCAGAAACCTAGTGGTTCCATGCAAGAGTTCACCATTCCTACTTGGAAGTGAGAAGAAGTTAACATGGACTTCGTGATAGGTTTGCCTAGAACTCATCATCAGCATGATTCAGTCTGGATCATTATAGATAGAATAACCAAGTCAACTCATTTCCTTCCTGTTTATACTTCTTATTCTGCCAAGGTTAATGCCAAACTCTATATCAAGGAGTGGTCAAGAAGCGAGGACCATTCAAAATCTTGAAGATATGCTAAGGGCGTGTGCAATTGACTTCAAGGGAAGTTGGGATGACCACTTGCCTTTGATTGAGTTTGCATACAAAAATAGCTATCATTCTAGTATTCAGAAGGATCCATTCGAAGTCTCTATGGTAGGAGAATTAGATCTCTGATTGGTAGGTTTGAAGTTAGTGAGGCCTCAGTCATAGGTCCTGACTTAGTATTCGATGCCTTAGAGAAAGTTTAGTTGATCAGAGAGAGACTCTGGGCTGCTCAGAGCTGATAGAAGTCCTATGTAGATGTTCTTAGAAAGGATCTCGAGTTTGAGGTCAATGACTATGTCTATCTTAAGATCACTCCCATGAAGGGAGTGAAGAGGTTTGGCAAGAAAGGGAAACTCAGTGCCTAGTATGTCGGTCCCTTTAGAATTCTTTGTCGCTTTGGCAAGGTAGCTTATGAGCTTGAGTTGCCTTCAGATCTAGCCTCAGTCCATCCAGTCTTCCATGTCTCATTACTAATGAAGAGCATTGGTGACCCAGAAGTTGTTGTCCCTATTCAGAGCATTGACTTTTAGAATAACCTCTCTTATGAAGAGATTCCAGTTGAAATCTTAGATTATCAGACTTGTATATTAAGGAACAGAGAAGTCCCTCTAGTCAAGGTTCTTTGACGAAATTAGTCTCATGAGAGAGCTACTTGGGAAACAGAAGCAGATATGTGTACCAAGTATCCTCACCTCTTTCCTACCAATTTAGATCAAGATCACGGTAACAGTTCTCCTAAATCTTATTCAGTTTCACGTTTATGTTTCAAGTATAAATTTGGTACCTATTAACCATTTCATACTCAGTCATACATTCATGTGTCAGCTGTTCGTCCATCAGATATGCACGAGTTCAGTATGTTTAGCATGTCAGTCATGAGATTAAGTTTCAGTTCTTCATGTTCAGTTCAAGTTCTATTGTCTTGTATCCCTTCTCAGTAAATTCTCATTTGAGTACGAATGTTCCCAAGGGGGAGATATTATAATACCCCGCATGTTTCTATGCTAGGAAGTGAATAAGTATTCCTACGTATGAAATCTCCCATCCAGTGATTCATACTTGAGTAGATGACTTACAATGACTATTCCTAGTGGTAGGATAGCTTATGATGCATTAAGCATGTTCATATGAGTCACTCAAGGTAATACAAGCTAAGAGTTTTTGAATCCATCAAGTTTTAGCGTTCGATTTTACAAGGGTCATCTTTTAACAAGTATAACTCGATGTTAGTGTGGTATTTTTGCTGATATAGACCCACCAAATTGCATAAAATCGAATTAGCTTTCCAACGATACCAAATTCGCCTTAATCCAATACCCGAGCGAAAAGTTATGCCCATTTTCGTGAGAGACAGTAAGCATAGGCAATTGGTTAGGCGCCGCCTAACCCAAGCATAGGCGATTGGTTAGGCACCGCCCAACCCAACCATAGGCGATCACTTGGGCGCCGCCTAAGTCAATTCCAGGTGTCAAAAACACTCCGTTTTGAGTTATTTTAAAGGTAATTAAGTCTTCAAATACTCCTAACACGTCCCTAAACTTAACCCTACAAAATATATATCTTCTAAACATATTACAACCCTATTTTCATCTCAAAGCTCATCATCCAAGAGAACTAAAGGAGAATAACAAGTAGGGTTGCATAATTAAGCTTGAAGATCCGATTTCAAGGAAATTCCTCCATCAATCATCAAGAATCTTCCTTCTAAGGTATGCGTAGTGTTCATCTATGGATTTAATTCGTTCATAGAGTTCAAGAATCAATCTTTAAAATACAAAAGCTTGGTTGACTGTGGTAATATGATCATACCCATGTTGATGCTTGTTTGTTTTCCTCTTTTTCACTATAAAGTATGATTTCTATATTGTTAGGTGTTGATGATCACGTTGTTGATATTGGGTGATTCCCAATATGAAATCTTTATATGTTTTTGTGAATTCATGATATCATATGAGTTGGAAACATGTAAATTTGTTTGTTCATGATGTATAATTTGATGAATTCACCTATGCTTAAGATGTGCATGTAAGGTGTTCGATAAAATGCCTAAAGAACTAGAAATCATCAATATAGCTAAATTGTGACTAAGTAAAGGATTCATGATATGCCCCTACGTTCCAATGACTTCTATGTTGTTAATGTGCCTTGTAAATATTGTTGGAATACTCATGAACTATTCTTATGAGATTATGCTATGTTTACTTGCAAATCCTACTTATGAACAAGATGTATGATAACCATGCAATCCACATGAACTTCCATGCTATTAGTATGTGTTGCCAATATGATTATGCAATGAACATGATATTAAGATTGTGCAAGTACTTCCATGTGATAAGAAATCCTTTCCATGCAATACATTGTTGATAACCATGCTTAGTATGAGATCCCTACTTATGATATTACAAATTATGGACTCAACTATTATGATCAAGTCAGTCATGTGTATCAGTTTCCTTCCATCGAGTCCGGGGGTACTTGTAGCTGTGTGCCTAGATCCATGCCATGTTTCACGATATCCGAACTCAAGCTATGATTCCATAGACTCCAGTCAGTCATGTGACTCAGGAAAACCTCATGATCTTAGTCAGTTGTCAGATATCAATAACATTCCACCAGTCAATGGAATTCAATAAGATTAAGTCATGCACAGTCAGTTATTCATGTTTTGTCCCTCCAGATGGGAGTAGAGGTTAGCACTGAGTGAATCCAAGGATGGGAACTCACCTACCAGTTTAGGGTGTGATTTTTAGTATCAATCCTTGTGTTCTATAACTTCATAGCCAGCGTAGGTTGAGACATCTTAACCCGTCAGATTAGGGTTGAGAGGTGGCTTAACCTGTCAATTTAGGGTTCCCACCATTCTCATTGAGTACCTGACAGATAAGGGTCACTCACAGGCTGTCCTAACCCATGACACAGTATTGACACCCCTCTAGTCGAGGCAGATATTGGACCCCATCTTAGCCATAATGGCATACATGGGGCATGTCGGTTAAACACTACTTCCCACAGTTTCAGTATCAGTCTCAGTAAAAGAACTCAAATAGTTCTTTAGATTTCTGTATATATAGGACTGTCAGATACAGTCATCCATGTTATCAGTTTTAGTATCAGTCAGGACAATTATCAGTAAACCATATATTAGCTTACAAGTCATGTTATGACGTATTCACGGTCCCAATTTCTATATATGTGTGTTTGCACTCCCATGTTCATATTAGTCAGTCAGTGTTGTTCATGCATGAAACCCATTATGTTTAGCCTTCCTTCCTCGTATACTCAGTACTCCAGTTGTACTGACGCATTTGCGCTATGATGCTTTCTTTTCATCTTACACCATAGGTTCCGAGACACGAGCTCCAGCCCAGCAGTAGCGGTAGCGTTCCAGTCGCAGAGTCACAGTGAGTCCTTATTAATTCGAGGACAATATGATTTGATTCATTTATTTCTTTAATTCAGTTTTACGGAGTTAATTGGAGATATGTTCCTTCAACTCCTTATTCAGACAGTTAAGAGGCTTTCGGATTTACTTTCAGATTTACATCTAGATTTAGTTGTTTTAGGTATTTTCGCCCACATGATTGTATTCAGTTAAACCTTATAGCCTTACAGTTCCATGTATTCCGCATTATTATATTATGATTTGCAGTATACAGGTACAGATATTAGTCATGGGTTAGCTTGTGGTCCTTCGTGGTCATGAGCACCATGTAGCATTCCGGTTCAGCAAATTGGGGTGTTATAATTCCCTAGACTAATGGAAATCTCATGACAAATAAAACAAACTCCTAGAACACTTTGAGGCACTACACCCACTGATCCTGGATTGCTGCCATAGTCAAAAGATCTATGCCTAATACTCCACAAATACTAATGATAACTCTATCCTATGTGATCACCACTACTAATCTGAGAGCCATTGATAGTCTGAAAGGCTACCTGCGTAGAGATGATAGGCTACAAGAAAAGCAGAACTCCGCCGGGAGAATCCTTACTCCCAAATAAAATAGCAATAGCATTGTACTAATGACATGGCCTCTTATTGCAACCTCCATAAGTCTCAGTACACTGTCTCTCTATGGTCCTCACATGGTCAACAACCTGTGCTAAAAAAACACCAAACTACTATGAAATGCTCCAATGCTAAATAAAGTGGCAAAGCTAACCCTCTAATAAATCCATGCACCATCTCATGCTTTGAAAGATATAACATAAGAATATGCCTAGACTACTCAAGAAACCCAATCTTATACTCTTAAATCGACAAGGAGCCCTACCGAACACCAATAGACCAAACTTTGGATTAAGAATTGCTTGATTAACCGAAAATCATCTCTGGTTATGTGGTATTTGTAAAAAGGTTCAAAATCGCCAATGTTGAATCTTGAAAGGCTTCAGTCACAAACTTTACCATATCCTAGGCTGACCTTTAGTTGACATTAAAGATCTTCGATATCCATCTCTGATTCCTTAGCCGAATGCTGCGATGAAGCTCTGTAAACACATGTGATAGTCTCATCTACATCTATAAGTACCTCGTATGTTTAGTCTGGAATAGAATAGAGTCAAAAATTTATTAGAGGCTCATAAAAATATAGAAAAATAAAAAAAAGTCAAGAATAGAATTTCCAAAGAATGCCCAGTATCTGCCCAAAAATAGGTTACAGATGTATCTGCACCGATCCATATGAATCTACGATATGCTTAGATATTATGCCAACACACCAATAAACCTAGGCTCTGATATAAAATTTTTATGACCCAATTTCTCAGGTCATGATGGAACATACTATAGCCCATTAGTAGGTAAGCCGACCTATAGTTTGGAACTACCAACAATAGACTATCAGAATGAATGAAAGGAAAATATGGAATAATTATGATAAAAGAATACTATATACAAGACAGTCCTAAAGCCTGGTGGAATCAGTACAAGAACTTCTAACAAAATAAGAATACAACATAAAGTACTGATTAAATATACAGGTACAATCCATCTTAGAATATAACATAGAGATCAGTCTTATCCATAAGAGGGAGAAATATTAATACTCTGAATGCCAAAAGCTTACCTTATATCTCTTAGTCATTGTTTTGCATGATACATACAACAATGATGAGAACCCATACTATGGTTCGCAAGCTGCAATAGTGTAGTATGAGTACCATAAACATGGTACTGGTAGGAAACCACCTATTGAGCTAAAAAAATAATGCAAATATAGATAACACATAAGAAGGAATATAAATTACAACCAAATATCTAGGAAACTAACATAATAAAACTCGGGAGGCAACAAGAATGAACTATCCTATTATAGCTATACTTGGGCCTAAATCTCTATATAATATATCATTGGCCAATACACAATAAAGGGTGGAACAAGGATGTATGGTAGGGTAGGAGGAAAGAAAATCAATATACAACATAAATAAATGGAGGAAGTGAGGGATATACAATAATCCTATAACTATATAAATATATGTTTTTGTGTATGTGTGTATGCACACAAGACTAACTTAAACGTACAACATAAGGTAGTCAACCTAACCCTTCTAGGGAATCCTAAGAAAGTAAGAAAGATAATACTAGCATGATCTAGGACTATAACCATAATGTCTAACTATGAGATAATTATTCATAATATTAATTGTAAAAGAAGGAATCAGAATCATACTTTAAATCTTAGTATCAGTCCATAATAAACTTGTAATGAACTAATTATAATAACAATAACACAGTAACTGGTTATTCAGACAAATAATAACTAAATCAAAACCCATAACTTGAAAGGATCAATCAACACATAACACTCAACACACAATGATTAATACCCATAATCTATACCTGTGCAACCACCATAAGACTGATAGATATAGGACCCAAATAATATACTGGTTACAGGCAGTGAACATGCATGAATGAATACAAGTAAATCAATAATACCATAACTGATCCAAGTGCCATAATGTAACCCAATGTACACACCTCTTTAGCTTGATGGCTCACAAAGACATGACCTATGAGTTACAGATGAAGGTGCCCTAGGGGGTTCAAGAATATCCATATACATTGACCTGGTCCCGATCTAGGATTTTCAATTGTTATCATCATCATTATTAATCTACTATTCTAGTGACAAAGAGAACTATGTATAATAAATGCACAAAATCTAACCATGGCTAAAAGAGTGTAAGTATCTATTGCCCAAGGTCATTTCAAGGATAAATCATAATATAAGTTTAAAAAGGGTCAAAATCTCTCTCGGCCAAAGTAATAGTTGTGGTAAAATTATAGACCGGAATCTATCTCAATTAAATCTATAAAACATCATTTTTTGTTTCAAAGTTCCTAAATTATCCATAAAGGTGGTACATTTTTCCTTATGAAAGGGTCCATTTTAAATATGAAAGGTAGGAATAAATCCTTTTTTGGAAAACGATAGTAAAACCATAGTTTTAGTTGAAATTATACCATTGAGTGAGTCTGTCCGTACCGAATCTATACATGCCATCACCAGTATCCAAACAATACAATTATAGGCCTCAAAATACCCATAGACTACAAAAACTTTCTTTACAAGGGTAAAACACACTCCTAGAGTCTAACTAATATCACAATCACGACCTCAGACCCAATTATATATATATATATATATATATATATATATATATATATATATATATAACAAGTATAACCATAATTCAAAAAACCATGATAATCCATCGAGTCAAATAGTAGGCCTTATAATAAAGGTCCTTACCCTTAACTATGTCTAACATACTAGAAACCTAGGGTTTTAATATCCTATGGGCATAATAAGTATATCATCTTAAGGGTCGATTCAACCTTCTATTCCCGAACTCATAATTTACACTAAGTCATAGGTTTCTACCCATAATCACATCTAACATTCTTAACTAATAAACAATATACATAATACACTATCTTGTGAAGAAGATTTGATAGAAGCCTACACCGATGTTGAATTATAAATCCTTAAATCACCCACAAATTTTTGACTTTGATCCATAATTTCAAAATGCTACCACTCTATAAAAATAGAAATATACACATAATTAGGAGTAAAATGAGGCCTATATTTCTAAATAAATGGCTGATTTACAATTTGGCTCAAGAACGGGCCCACAGGGCCCATAAATAGTATCCAAATTGAGCTTGTCACGGGGTCCTTCAAAAGACAAGGAATGTGTGTCAAAATTTAAGCACAAATGGTGCATAAATCAGGACCCAAATTAGACTCTAAGGTTTTGAGATTTAAAGAACAAATTTCTAAGAATTTACTATGAAATAGGATGAAAATTAATGGGATAAATAATGAGAAATGTCCAAGGAGTTTTTGACCATATTACCTTAGCTTCAAGGGATGATTTACCACTTTTTACCTTTATCAAGCTTCCAAAATAGGATAAAAATAGTGAAGAAACTGATCGAAAATCGAGTGAAGAAAGGGGATTTAACATTCCCTAGGTGCCGCTAAAATGACTAGGGCTTAAATAGTACCAGTCCGCTAAAGCGGTCCTGCACAAGGTCGTGGGTACCACTAACGTGGTCGATTGGCCACCAAAGCGATCCTTATCCTAATGGCCAAGGCTGCTAAAGAGGCTCATGGATGCTAAAACATTTGCCGCTAAAGTGGCTCTATGACTGCTGAAGCATTCATACCAGATATCAGGCAATAGATTTTTCTAAGTCCAAAAATAGATTCCGACTGAGTGCTCGGGACTCGTTCAGAACACCATGCATGCAAAAAACTATGTTACCATACAAAATTTGATATTTCAAACATAACGACACTCTTAAGACTTTTATCTAAGATCATTTTGACTAAATATGAGCCCCACAACTATAGTTTAATTTTTCATATAATCCATCCAATATCCCAAAATATGTCTAGTTGCCTTGAGACCTAAACCAAGGGTCCCCAAGACTAAATCAATGTTTCCAAGTTGATAGAGCTATTTGAAATCATCCAAGGTTGTCTACTGGAACGTTTCGTATAAGTCCAATTCCTTAATAGCAAAAGCTCCAAAACAAAAAATTAGCCTAAAACCCAAACAAACTATTCGATAACCAAACTGGTCATTTTAGAAAGTCATAAATGACATGTTTATACTATGGAAAAGATAAAAACATCAAAAATATGAAGAGATCAAGGAAATAACCAAGAGGAGTTGAAACATGGCTCAAAATAGAGAGCTCACCAGGTACTATGTAAATCAACTATCACCAAACAAATCGTCTACCATGCCTTGTACTTGATCTAGGATATACATCAAAAGGGAATATTAGGAGTGAGTATTGTCCACTTATACTCTATTGGTATGATAGGTCGACTGAGTAAAATAGAAATAATATAATTAAATGATACTATGAGTATATTACCTGCAAATAAAAAAGTTCCCAAATGGTAGCTCACATGATCTCCACTAATAGTTTTATAATATGAGATTAAAGGGAGAAACTATAAATAAAAGATGTAATTAAACTAAGTGCACATAAAGGGTACACTAAAGAAACACAAAAAATGCAATTACAATACAATGCAAAGATGGTGGGATCATGATGAATGTTGGATAGTAATCGTATGACTTTTTATATACACCTTATGAGCCTCAGTGCTTCCAAGATAGCAGACCATGGGTTCGCAACCTGTATACATATTCTTATCAAAATTCATCTATTCAACTAATGTTTATGGATCAAGGGTTTTATAAAGTGTCTTATTCACCTCTCCAACTATTGTTCATGGATTAAGGATTCTATAAAGTATTTGTTAGTGGTACTACTTTGATGAATATGTATGTATGATATAAGGATGAAATGCTCACAACCAATAAATATAAATATGATAATTAATTAAATGCAAGTATAGCATAGATTATAATCAATTCAATATGTTATTAATTTATGATATCTACCCTCATTTGGCGCCACTAAAATGAATTGCTATGTATGCCATTATTAATATTATTTAAAACCCTTAAATCTGATGTTTCTATTATAATAAAGGTAAATAATACTCAAAAGAAGGACTTTAGTATCTACACAAGCCCCTGTACAGGAATCACAGTAACTAATATGGCATTTAAAGCACAAATAAGGCTTATGAAGACAAATAAAGCCCCTACATAGGAAAACACAATATATATATTCTCTCAAGTAAACAACAATAACCATATTATCCTCCCACACAGGACACACGATAATAATATTAATATCATGATATAATTCCCATGGCTAATTCCCCAACTTATAGTATGCTTATATTTCCGTTTACTATCCAGCCAAGTGTGGAGAAACTTAAGCCATAACTTACCATGAAGTGCCAAAATCCTTGACTAGACCTTCAACATAGAGACTTTCCCATTCAAATAGTCTCAAAATAAACTAAATCTACCAAATACATAATCTATTCACCAAAAGAAAGCCAATGATACCCATAACAACTGTATTTAAAATTGGTCCAACACGGGTTCAAAAAATAGGTTTCAAATAAAAAGTGGTAAAATCAAAATTCTATTTTAGGAACACGTTCCCCAAGATTATCGGAGTCTACAATTGAAAGCCCACGTGAAAACAAGTTGAAATCTATTTTCAAATATGAAAAAAACTATTTTAAAGATTTACCAGAAATACCCCAAAAATCTATTTTGAAATTATGAAAACAAGGTATTTTTGAAGATAGGAAATTAATAGAAATATCAATTCAAAGCTAACCAAAGTATGAATGATAAAGAAAATACAAAAATTCATCTCTTCTCGAAGCTTTCAAGTCCAAAAATAGAGGAAAATTATGGAAAATGATGTATTTCTACTATTCCATGAACAATACCTCAGGAATATTGTTAACCATTTGTGTTTGCGAGGGGTTAACATTGACCAAGACATTTAATTGGCCTTGAAGTTTGTAGTTAGTCTCCCACCTTTGAAAAGGTTGATGGCTAAGAAAAATTACATTCAGGATAGCCCAATCGTGTTCACAATGTAAGACTTTATCATTCACCATATTTGTTACCAAGGGCCGCATTCAAGAAGTTAAAAGTAACATGCACCAAAAATAACAGCATCAATAAATTTTGTATATTTGAAATGTATCTAAATAGACCCTCAAAATTTATTCAGGACTCCATAGAAATAAACCATATATACTACTATGTTATTTTAGATGTTCCAGACTCAATGGAAATAATGGATTTTTGAAAAGAGATAGTGTATAATAAATTAACCCTTAGGATCCTATTTTGGCCATTTTTTTCTAGTTTTTTTTAAAAAAGGGTCAAAATACAAAATAAAGGTTTTGAACCCAAAACAACCCTACTAATAACTCAAAAGTGATTTTCAGATCTAATGAAGTTCTTCAAATTACCATTTGATTTTTGAAATATAAAATGTTGACCAAAGTCAAACTTATGGCCTTTAAAACCTCTAAAAGACACAAACTCCCAAATCACTACCAAATGCATCATGAATAATGCCAACTATCCACACACCTCATAAATACATGTAGAAACTATAGGAATAGGAAAAATGATCAAAACATATAAAAAGAGAAATTTCATAATTAGTTGTAACCCAAGCTAACTTTGGCACACCCAGAGTAACAAGAGTCACACTCTTGGCATAACAACCAAAGATAGCATGATTGGGATCTAACCAATCGATACCTAAGATAATATAAAAACCAAATGTATCTAGGATAATAAGCCTATCTAGGTCTCATACCCCTCAAAGTCACTACACAATGTTAGCACACCCGATAATCAAGCTGATCCTCATGTGTTTAACTTCACCTAATTAGGATCTGTATTTTCTTCAGTGATGACTTTATACTTTCTTATAGGTGTAATATGGGCAACATAAAATTTTGGCACCATTACCAAGGAATATGGTTACAAATTGATTGATCGAATATAAACTCTATAGGGATTTGAACGTCGCACAATATTCCTAGGGTGAGTTAGGAAGCTATATTACTTAGATAGTTATGATTCTCTCTAATAAAAGAAGAAACTTTATAGTTAGAAAAGCTGTCTCATAGATCTATTACCACTTGGAATAAGTTGAGGACATAGTTTTTTGACCAATTTTTTCCTCTGCCTAGAATGTTGTAGTTGAAGGATGAGACCTATAATATGAGGTAATTGTATTTAGAGGCATTATATGAGATATTGTTGAGGTTTAAGAAAAAGCTGCATAATATTCCCAATCACAAAATCATAAGGAGAAACTTGCTTGAGATATTATATTGACACTTTAATGCCAATACCAAGGTTGTGGTTTATAGTATTATAATATGAGCATTTATGAGTTTTTATTGGAAGCATTCTATAAAAATTTTAAATCAGATCAGTTAAACCAACTGAGGGTGGCATACTTAGGAGCAGATAAATCCTACTATACTTATGCTATTAGAGCTTCTAGTGATAATGGGCATTAGTTAAAAGAGTGACTTAAGAGGTTTTACAATTGTGGATTAAGATTGGCCCGCTTACAAAATAATTTGTATCTATTGAAGCAGAGAAAGTAAATGCAGTGTGTTTATGAGGTAAGGCTTATAAACATAAAGAATCTAATTTTGATGAAGAAGTGAAGTATTTGGATAAAGATGGTGGGTTTTTCATCCAATAGCCAAGGGACTAATCAAGACACTTGGAACTCGAGGCAAAGGAATAAGGATTAAAAATACTACAGAGATAGGTATAGGTACATGAGTGGATAAATTGATGATGACCGGAGGAGGAAAGATGACTATAAGGAAAAGAGTGGCCTTTATGTTTCATTGGGGAATCGTGATGCCGAGTCTAAAAGCTAGAGATAGAGGCGTTGCTTCTAAAGATTGTAAAGGGTTAAGATATCAAAGAAAATTGACTTAAGGAATTCAGGAACATATTTTAGGGTTGATCCAAAAAAGTAGAGTCATTTGTAACCAATATTAACAAGCTTGGGTAGCAGTTTGGGCAGATGTCTACCAGATTCAATCGACGTCAATCAAGCAGTCTTTCTAGCAACACTATTCGTAATTCGAAGAATGACGTCATTTCCTAGCTATCACCCCTTATGGTGGTAAGGCCACTATTGATCCACTTATGCATGTGATTGATAATATAAGGAATGACTATGTGGAGACTAATGATGTGGATAAAAATGGACAAGAGAAGTTATTGACTAATAGTGAGGCATCTTAGAAATTGATAGATGTAGAGAAAAGAAATGATAATGATAAATTAAAGGTTAAGGAGGTCGTACCAATATTGAATACGTTTCTTGACCTCCTACACCTTTTCCTTAAAGGTTGAAGAAGAATGATGAAAAAGGGAAAGTATCAAAAGTTTATGTTAATTTTGAAATAGTTTTTTGTAAATATCTCTCTTATGGAAGGTTTGGAGCATATGGCTATTTATGAAAAATTCATGAATTATTTTTTGACTAAAAAGTAGATGGTGAGTTTTGAGACTGCTGAAGATAAGCACCACTATAGTGCTATTACCTCTCGATCTATAGTCAGAAGAAGGAAAATTTGGGAGCTTTCACCATTTTTTTTTCTATTAGGTCTTTCATATTTTCATGTGCTTTATGTGACCTAGGATCTATTAATAATTTGATGTCGCTTGTCATCCATAAGAAGTTTGGTTGGGGTCGCTTATGCCAACCTCTATGAGACTATTAATGGCGGATCATACTATTAAGAAGTAAATTGGTATATTGTGTGATGTGCTGGTGAATGTGGCGTCTTTTAGATTCCTAGCTGACTTTTTGATTCTCAATTGTGAGGTTGATTTTGACGTCCCTATTATCTTTAGAAGGCCTTTCCTTGCCACGGGTAGGGAATTGGTTGACACAGAATAGGACCAATAAAATTCAAACTTAATGATGAGTAGGTTACATTTAATGTGTGTTAGTCGATAAAGAAACCAAAAGATATATGTGTCGATGAAGATATGTTTTTAGTACCCATTGAAGAGAGGCTTATGGTAGAGGTACTCTGGGTTGTGATTGTGAAGTTTTATAGTGAGGGAATTGATGATTAGGATGAGATGGTGAGTTCACTTGTCAGCAGAGGTTCATATACTTATATGCTAAAGAAATTGGACCTTAATCTAAAAAATAGAGAAACCCCTCTAGTGAGACAATCTATTAAGAAGCCACCAGTCTTGGAATTGAAGGTCCTTCTCTCTTATTTGCTTATACATTTTTTTGGGACCAACACTATCTTTATAGTCATTATTTTTTTAGACTTATTAAAGTCACAGGTTGAATCTTTGATCTCAATTGTGTAGAGGTTTAAAAGGGCCATTGGTTAGACTTTTCCTGATATTGTCAAAAATCCACCTAAAATTTGCATTTATATGATTCAACTTGAACTGGAATGTGTGCTTAGAATTGAGCAACATCAATTAAATCCACCTATTTAAGAGGGTGTGAAGAAAGAAATCATTAAGTTGTTAGATATAGGTGTGGTTACCCCATTATCGATACCAAATGAGTGACCTTGGTTTAGTGCCTGCCAATGAAGGCTGGGATCATTGTGGTCCCCAATGATAAAAATAAGTTAGTTGCCATGTGACCAGTCATGGGATGGTGAGTTTTCATGGATTATCGAAAGCTGAACGTGTGGACCTAGAAGGATCATTTTCCTATTCCATTCATGGAATAGATATTAGATCATCTTGTGGGTAGAAGATGATATTATTTTCTTAATGTTTATTTGGGGTACAATTAGATTTCTATTACTCTCAAGGTTCAAGATCAAACAACTTTCACTTATTTATATGGGACATTTACATTTAAGAGAATACCTTTTGGTCTTTGTAATTCTCAAACAACATTTTAGTATTGCATGATTTCTATTATTTCTTACATGGTGGAGGATACAATTGTCGTATTCGAGGATGACTTATCAATTGTGGAAATTTGTTTGGTGATTACTTGGCAGACTTGGCCAATACTTTGCAAAGATGAAAAAAGTGTAATTGGGTTGTAAAATGGTAGAAGTGTCATATCATGGTTAAGGAAGGAATAGTACTTTGGCATAAAATTTTGAAGAAGGAGATAAAGGTCGATAAGGTTAAATTTAGGGTGGTTGAAAAATTACCTTAATCAATTTTTGTGAAGGTAATTTGGTGTTTTGGGGTCATGCAAATTTTTATAGGTGATGCATTAGGGACTTCTCTAAAATTGCAAATCCATTGTGCAAATTATTAGAAAAGGAGGTGAAGTTTTTGTTTCATGGTGCTTGTCTATAAGGTTTTGAGTGCCTGAAAGAGTGGTTGATCTCACTTTATATCATTGTGTCCCCAGATTGGACCTTCCATTTGAAGCGATATGTGACACAAGTGGTGTGGTCCTACAAATAGTCCTAGACCAAAAACTAGAGAATATACTTCATCCCATTTATTATGCCAACAAATAACTCAATCCCACGTAAAAAATTAATCGGTCACTGAATATGAATTGTTTGCGGTAATATTTTCTTTTGAAATGTCCAATCCTACTGCATTGGTACTAAATTCAATATGCATACCGATCATGTTGCTCTTAGGTACCTTATGGAGAATAAATATGATAAGCCAAGGTTGATCCGATGGGTATTATTGCTACAAGAATTTGATTTTGAGGTTAAGGACAGAAAGGCAACAAAAATCAAGTTACAAACCATCTATCCTTCCTAGAAGAGGAGGAGGTTCTTAAACTAGGGGATGAGTTTGAGATTGATGATAGTTTTTAAAATGAGCATGTATTAGCAACGTCACAAGACTTAATCCCTTGGTTTGCTGACTTTGCCAATTATTTTGTAAGTGACGTAGTCCTAGAAGACATGTCTTTTCAAAAGTGAAAATGATTTATGCATAAGGTAAGAAAGTTCTTTTGGGATGAGTCATACTTATTTTGGATGTGTGATTTGGAGTTGTATTCCCGAGATTGAGATGATTTGTATTTTGGAGGCCTACCATTTGTCTTTATTTAGGGTCCATCATGGAGGTACTTGCACTGGCAACAAAATTGTGCAGTGTGGTAACTATTGGTTGACTATTTATAAGGATACACATGACTATGCCAGGGTCTCTGACCAATTCTAAAGGTAAGGAAATATCTCATAGAAGCACGATCTCCATATGACACCTATCATTGAGCTTAAGTTGTTTGATTTGTGGGGATCAACTTTATAGGCCTATTTGTGAGTTTTCATAAGATGAAGTGTATTTTTTGAGCAGTTGACTATGTGTCTAATTGGGTGGAAGCCACTGTGCTTCCAAAGAATGAAATTTAAGAGTGTGGCATCTTTTAAGAAGAACATTATCTCTCGTTTTAGTACATCATGAGCGATCATCAATAATTATGGGTCTCATTTTTGCAATCATCTATTCAAATCCCTACATGAGAAATATGGTGTGAAGTTTAAGGTGGAAACACCTTACCCTCCATAGATAAGTGGGAAAGTTGAGGTCTTTAATAAGGAGATAAATTCCATTTTGGCAAAGACTATGAATGCCTATTGGATTGATTGTTCAATAAGGTTAGATGATACATTATGGGCCTACTAGATAGGTTACAAGACCCCCGTTGGAGCCTTTTCTTATTGGCTTGTGTTTGCCATGGAATGCTACCTATTGGTTAAACATGAACATAAGGAACTATGGGCATTGAAAAATTTTAATTTTAACTGCTGCACACTTAACATTCGACAAGAGAACTGAGATGGATGATTTCTGACTCTGGGCCTATGAGAGTTCATCTTTGTATAGGGAGAAGATAAAATTGTACCATTTTAGGACAATTGAGAAGAGGGAATTCAAACACGGTGATTTGGCTTTGTCATTTAATTTAAGGCTTCACTTATTTCCTGGCAAGTTGAAGTCTAGGTGGTCTAGACCATTCAACGTGGTAAGAGTATTTCCATATGGTGCGATTGTGTTATAGTGAGATGATGATGTACCATTAAAGGTAAACAGACATTACATTAAGCATTATATTGGAAACACGGAGGAGATAAAAATGTGTAGAATGAGAGCCTTGATAAAGTCTGAGTAGTCAAGGGAGAAAAGTCATGTCAGAACGTTAATCAAGCCCTTTATTAGAGGCAACCCATGAGCTTGTTGGTGAAGGACGAGTACATAACATAGCCACATCATACCGCGCCATTACATCAAGTGTTGCTTAGGAGAAAACCTAATATTTTAGTGTTAACTTTGTTTTGTTTTTCAGGAAAGGAAGCATGAGGAATAGCTTAAGATAAAATGGCAAAAATTCTGACAAGTCCAGGCAAGTTGATTCATTAGTGTAGTCTGTGTGTTGTGAGTAAAACCCACAAGTTATGTCCTAGAATTGTGAGGATTAGTAGAATTCATTGTGCTCTGAACCTAACTCACAAGTCCTGCCCATGGACTATGAGTCTAACACAAAACTTGTTAGTTGGGTCATGGGAATCAGAAATCCATGCAGGTTTCTGAACCCAACTCACGACTCCAACCCATGTGTTGTTAATCCAACCCATAATACAATGCCAAATTTCATGTTTTAATTTAAAATAACTAGGCCCATGCAACCCAACCCAGATGGTCTACTATTATTGAATAAACGCTTAGAACTTGTTCCAAACCCTAAAGAAAAACAAACTCCCACTCCAATCTAAACACTTAAACTCAACTCCCTCAAATTCAATCACATCTACATATATTCAACTCAGGACCCTACTTTATCTCCTTGTTCTTGCTCGCACTAATACCCAAGTATGTCAAATTGACTGTTCTTTGTTTTCTTGATCTCTATCTATAAGGCAAAGTCTATCATGTTTCAAATTTTATGGTTAATTGCTCTTTCTCAAGGAGACTTGAAACAACACTTTGACTAAATAAAACTTGATTGCCTATAAAATATCTTATATTTATTGAAACCCAAAGAGATGGAATTAATTGATTCATGTTACTTTGGTCTAATTTGATCAAAATCAAACTTCCAAAGGGAAATATTGCATATTTGGAATTTTAATATAAGGAGATACTATGTAAACCTCAATTTTGAACCCACGACCTAAAAATATCATTCATGAGATGTGGATTGGACATGTGGGAATCAGACTTGAAGTTGTGAAACTTAGAACTCAAGATCTAATACCCATGAGGGCAAGTCGCGACTGTTGAATTAACCCATAAGTCATGGGTTGAATTCCTAGATTGACTTCTCAATTCGTGAATCTAGCCCACAAGTCATGACTTGGACTCATTGTTTGGACCTTCATTGTAGTTATATTTTTTTGTCCTTTTCGATTAATGAGATTTGATTAATAATGATTCTCCATATAGGTACCATGTTACCAAAATCAACTACAAAAAAGAAATTGTGATCCAGACAGAGAGACGATCTTTCCAGTAGAGTGGATCTGTGGAGGCATACTCTATTAATTGCAAACCCTTGATTCAGCACCACACCCAGCACCATACTAGAGTGATGTAGAAACTAGAGCTTCCATTCATCAAAGTTATCGGCCTGCACCACTAATGGCATCCCAGTCCATGCCTCAAGGCCCAGGCCCCACCAGCTCTTGTTGCCCAGGCTAAACATCAGATGAAGGCTGCACAAAGGTCATCTCCACACTCTCATTCCCCTCCCCAGTATGATAAGGGTGAGAAGGACTCTAGTTTTTATTATAGTGATGAGGAGTCAACAATACGCTAGTATGAGGAGGGAATAAAATCTGAGTTTTGTAACAAATATAGAGGAAAAAAATTTAGCTAATCTAATGAGGGAGAAGATTCATCAGAGGATGTTAAGTATGCCACCACATCAAACCCGTTAACAACACTAGAGGAGTCCACACATACCTTTATTGTGTCACCTTCCCTAGCTATTCAGAGGTTGTGTGTGGAGGATATATCGAGCATTGATGACCGTGATATTGAGTTTAATACTTAGGGTAGGCCTCAAAGGAGCATAGATAAGGTGCCCCACTTTGGGCTCATATCTTTAGCAAAGATTAGAAACCTGAAGTCCATATTTGATAAATACAGGCTCAGATGGATGGATAAGACTTCTGAATCTTATAACACAGAGGTGGTGCATGAGTTTTATGCTTCCTACTCTGCATCTATTTATTTGATTATACAAGTGGTCAAGACCAACCACTACTGGCCCATGTATTAGTTAGGGATGTTCAAGTTGACTTGTCCAAGAAGACGATCCAAAGATGCCTATTTGGGCTTGATTTTAAGAGGTCGACAACTACAACTGAGATTGACTATATATTGAAAATTGTGAGAGGTAGGAGGATGATAGGGGATCCCGACCAGTGAAATCATAGGAGAGAGTTATTATGATGTATGGCACGGTAGATTATTGGGCTTAGTGTTTACGCCCCTTGGGTCGAGCACAAGGAAGATAGAAAGAGGTCCTTCATACACTTCGGAAAGATGTTTGGTGATTCATAGTGAGGCATAGGTTGGGCACCACAACTATGGATAATACAATCACAGGGGACCAGGCAATATTTGTTTCCAAAATTACTGGATATGACATAAGTTTTTCTTAATGAATCAAAGATGAGATTCATGAGAGAGACTTTTGAGAGAGAGCTATTATTCCTTTCCCCTTCTTGATCCAGAGATCACATAATATGGTGAGAGTAACGTTATTAGTGGATATTGATCATCATATTGAGGTCACCTAGATGGCTAATGTATTGTTGATTTATGATGATCCCAACCTAGTTATACAATAGAAGGCATAACCTTTCACCTTTTTATAGAGTGGCTCTCATTGAGGGGCCTTTAGAGTTGGCTGAGTAGGTTGATAGGCTGACAGTGGGTAGTGATCTTGACACAAGTAGCCTGTCGGTAGAGACTTCTGCTATTGCATACAATGAGGGGGCAACAGGCACTTCAGCTCTAGCTTCTACTTCTATAATGCCTCCTCACAAATTGGGATTATTAATAGTGACAGTATCAGGGGAGTTCTTAATATAGTTAGTGGACAGGAAGTAGGAGTTAGTAGAGAAATGGACATACACCAACACCCACTGGCCAATTTACCTGGTCAGATCCTTGGGTGCAGACTACTTTAGAGGCATCAGAGGCGTGAGTTGGTCAAGAATGATGGCCACTATAGAGAGGTTTACTAAAGAGTTGCATAGATGGATCAATAGTTTTGTGATACATATGGGAGAGCGAATTTTCTAGGATTGGGTGCCTAATTTATTAAGGCTGCACAAGAAAGTGGCCACATTGAGATTAGAGACTATGCTCCTACCTTCCATCCATAGCTTCTTCCTACACTACCACCATAGGTTTTTAATTTATTTGCTGATGATTATGAGGCCCAGATTATTAGAGCCAAGAAAAGGCAAGAGCCTTTCAAGCAGAGTGATTGTTCAGATGAGTTTGACTATTATATAAAAAAGAAAACCATAAAGTCTGTTATCCAATACAAAATTATAAGAGTGAGCATGAGAAGCTCATATTAGGAGCAACCTCAAGTTGATCACCACCTCCTCCAAGCAATATGTCCGACATACCTCCCTATGCCCCAGTTGGGGGTGAGGCCTCATTCAAGTCTGTGGAGTTATTAAGTCATGGAGAACATGATCCTAGTGCTCATCTCGCATTCAATATAACCCAAATTATCCAGCAATTATTGTTACTCCTATTTTTTGCAAAACACCTATTTTATTTATGCAATGTCCAATCATATCAGCAAGCTCTTGATAGATATTAGGCTTATTCCTCATGGGTTCGACCATAACCTAATTGGATTCTATATTTTATTCGACCACTTTAAACTTTCTTGGAAGTGTAATTTAGGTGATATCATCAATCACTCTGACTGAAAATTTAGAAGTAGGGAAAAGCTAAAGATGACAACCCTGCTAATTAAGAGCAAAAACATTCTTAGGTCAGCCCCTCACCATATAACCAACCTTCCCACATATATAGCAGACTATGCTACTTGAAAAAAGTTGAGAGGTCCAGAAGAACTAGAATGACCTTCTAGTCCCGATGAACTAAAATTGGAGCCTCTACCAGCATGAGATGATTCTTGGATACTTGGATCCACAAAAACCAAAAGTGTACCACCTAAACCTTATAAAGCTACCTAAATTATTCTACCATAATAATCGTGGGAACCTCTATCAAAGAAATCCATGCTTGGGGATCTATATCCATTAAACTCAACCTACTCGCGCACCTTCTTGGTGCCTTCCTAAGTATCCTGACTAATTAACTTAATCAACTTAGCATTCTCTATAATACTTTGGAATGAACCACCTAAAACTACAAACTGAGCCGTAGCAAGTCTCTTGGAAAACTTCTTAATCCTCTTTGACTCAGTGGAGATACCAGTAGTGGAATATAAAGATAAAGCATTAAAGCATGCCTTATACTTAGAAATAGTGAAGAAGCCCTATTCCAAGATATCAAACTCATCTCTTATTTGAACCCTTAAATTGTAAGGCATAAACCTCTCTAGAAATGCCTTAGAAAACTGAGTCCATATCATATTAGGTAAACTGAAAGGACTACAAATAAAATAGAGACCTCCACTAATAATTAGAAATACCAAACAATTGATAAGTAATATAAGCAACACCATGAGACTTAAGGGGATCCGAGGTATGTACCCTCTCATAGAATTCAATTAGAAACTTATAAGTATCCTCCCCAATGATACCAATAAACTTAGAAGGAGCTAAGAAAATGAAACTCCCAAACCTCTTTTGATTATTAAAAGAAATTACATGACTTAAAGCAATTGAATAGACAGTAAGCATGGTGGGAAGGAATAAACACATGGGGGTACTACAAAAAATGGTTATACCCTAAAGTCCAAATACGATATGTAGAAGCCTACCCTAGTAGCTGAATACCTCCTAAAGTTTGAGAAATACCCAGAACACTCAAAGGAACCCCAGTATAGAGAACACCATATAGATGACTCAAGAGAGAAATCAATAAATCTAATAGCATTAGGGTATCAGCTGAACAGTAAGGGGCCTAAGCTGTCCCCACATCCTCAGCGTAATAAACCTTAGGCTCTGGTGAGTATGCCCTAGAAATTCCTCTATCTAGTGTTGCTCTTTGTGCATATACTTTACCTTTGGGTGGGCCATAACTCCTGCCTCAACCCTTGACTGGGGCTCTAACAATAGGTGTTGGCTCATCATCTCTTACATCACTAGAACTAGTCCTTACCATCTATATCAAAAGTAATTAAATATAATGTTAGATCATTAGGTATGAATAACCTATATGATAAAGAATCAAATTAGAGAAGTTTTCATAAAGACATCCTACAGCCTCTCTAAGATAGATATAAATATTAATATATCAATTTGAGAGACTCTTTTAGACATCCTACTCTTTTACTTATGAGATTGGTAAACTTAGTGCTCTGATACTAATTTGTGACAATCTAAAAGTTTAGGTTATGATGGCATCCATCTCGACCCCACCTTGGTAGGTAAGTTGAAAACTTACAACAGGTAAGAAATGTGACAAAAAAAATGAAATAATATGAAACCTCTAAAATAAAGTTTGGGCATAATAGTCATTATCCAAAATACGAATAAAACACAACCAAATCCCAAAACATGGTATCATAAGTATAGTAAAATCTAAACTAGTAAGAAGTTGAACCACAATAGTCTGTCTCCAAATACTAGTAAATACCTACATGATAGATTAATGTTAGAACACATCTATAAATGAGAACTCACAAAGTACTGCAAAAATAAGCTGTCACCATACAAATTAGTTATCATGCCTTATACTCAAGCTAGAAGTTGTATTGAAAAGGCCCAATCAGAGTGAGTATGGTCCGACTATGCTCAATATGTTTGATAGGCTGATTGATCAAACCAGAAAATAATACAAGTAAAAGATACTATGTGTTTGTCACCTGTAAACAGAAAAGTTTCAAAATGGTAGATCACACCATCTCCACTAACAGTTTTATAATATGAGATTAAATGTAGCAACTAAGCACAAAAAATATATAAGATAAATATGTACACATCAAGGGTGCACAAAAGAAACACAACAAATGCAATTACAATGCAATGCAATGTTGTGGAATTATGACAAATATTTGAAAGTCATTATATAAATTTTTTGTATACACCTTCCAAGCCTCAGTACTTTAAAGATAGGACTCATGGGGAATTCTCTACCCATATATTTACTCTTATCTTAATTTACCTCTCCAACTATAGCATCAAGTTCAAGAGTTTTACAAGATATCTTGTTTACATCTTCGATAATTGCTCAAAGATCAAGGGTTTTATAAAGTGTTTCTTAGTGGTACAAATTTCCATGAATATATAGGTATTAAATGAGGATGTAATACTCATGAACAATCAATATAAATCTAATAATTAATTAAATATATGTATATTTGAGCTCAAAATCTACTCAATTTGTCATTAATTCATGATATCAGTGAAACACCCTTGGATTTTATCCCTTGGAAATTCTTGAACATTGAGCTTATTATCCTAGTAATGACTCATCATATGAGTAGTATGGTATGGTTATGGGTCAGGTGACCCTAGTTGTAAGGTGTCTAGTTGATTGTGGTTAGGTTTTCTATCTTGGTTATGACTTGGTGGTATGAGTCATTAGGGGTAGTGATGAGTTGTTAGGACAAACCTTAACCGAATCGGTGAAATACTGGGTTGACTTGGATCTTAGTATGACTGACTCACTGTGAGCCACGAGGATAGGTTCCAAGTGGTAGGGTAGATTCGTGTGTTGTCTAATGTCTAATCCCTTTAGTTCTATCTTAGATATGACTAGACTATACAAATCTTATAGTCAGGTCATGAGTAGGATCATGAAGTCATAAGATAAATAGTGTATAGGTGTCTAACTCACTGTATAGGATACGACTTATGGCCATCAGTCGTATGATATGGTGATAGGTCAATGGGTTGACTCATAACCAAGGATAACCTTTTTACAGCTTTTAAGTTGACTGCATTTTAGACATTTCCCACTTTAAGTCCCTTTGATACAATGACTTAAAACCTTTCTTGGGAATTCATTAGCACATCATTTCCAATAAAATACTCTTAAATTGTAATACCCCATTCATCTACATAGCTTGAAATCATCCCAAGTATTTTAGAAACTTACTTAGAAAGATGAATCTACTTTTATATATGCGGAATTTTTAACATTATAACCTTTTGTTGAGTGGAAAATTGAATAATCTTTCCATTGATACCTATTTTGTCATAATCAAGTATCGGGGTAGAAAGTTATGGCTGAAATACAGAAAAAAGTTAAACTGCCTAAGTGCGACGGTGAGGGTTGATGTACCGTTGCCTAAACTGTCACAGCGGAGGCAGTGAGACTACCCTCTGTTTAAGGGAAATGGCTCAAGTAATGGAATATCAAGCTAGAGATGGACCATCACCCAAGCTATCACAGCAGAGATAGTGAACCCCTATTCTGCCCAGGTGCGACGGTCAGGACCGATGGACCATCGACCCAGCAAAGAACCATCGCACCCACCATTGTATTATTCAGTCAGTTATTTTAAAGTAATTTTTAAAAGGGTATTTGGATCTTTTCCACCCATTTTAACCCCTAGTTATATCA